>NC_053028.1:343788435-344088362 GCF_003073215.2 Triticum urartu
CCTTGCTTATTTGATCATATCGTCTTGCCCTGAAAAGCAAGATTGTTCTCGAGCTTAGTAAGATATCGGTGGTTTGTGATTTTCCGAAGATCTTCTCGGAAGTATTACCTGGTTGTCAACTGACCGGTATGTTGAGTTCGTGATTAAATGGGTTTTCCTATAAATCACCCCTTCTCCAAGAATTTGTGTTGGATATCCCTGAGCTAGTTGGTTGAGCTAAACAACAACTTGGAGAGTTGGAAGATAAAGCTTGTCTGACTTAGTTCATGTTAATCGATATTTTTTTGTGTGTGTGTATCTGTGTGTGTTGAAGAAAGAAGATATCTCCATCGATTGGTCCTCGTGATCAGTTGTTGGATCTATTGCCTTGTCAAAACCTTGACTTGAGTATGGGCTATCGTCAAGTCAAATCATAACCAACGATGTTCATAATGTTGTCTTACTCGTGGTTGATCCCTCGAGCATACACCATTACATCTTTTGGTCTGACCAATGCTATCACCGTGTTCACTTGATGGTAGAAGTCCAGTGATATGGAAATTCCGATGAGTTGTTGTTGAGTCCATCAGCAGCATTTTGTCTCCTCCATGATTCGTTTTGAACATCCAGCTAGCATTGGAAACTTGTGTAAGCATTTTTCTTCATGCCCCATTCATGAAGTATCTGTCTGGATGAAAGAAGTGACTTCCTCTGGTTCACGTGCAATCGATGCAAGTTGCCGCTGTGAATTCGAGAAAGTTTATTTTTGCCTCGTCTAGAATCATCCCAAGTTAGTCATGCACGTGCGAAGTGCCCTATGGTTTGATAGGTTGGCCGCCTCCATTCTATATGTGTTCCTAGCACACCAAGCCACTAATTGACTTGCTCAAGGATAAGAAGTTCGTCGATAAGTGCACAAGGACTTCGATATCCTCGATGATGGTTCCCCACCTGAGCTCGGTAGTGTTTTATTATAAGACTACCACATGGTCATGCTTGTCTTGGATAGCGTGTTTATAGGTTTGTAGCAGAACCAGCTCATGTTTTGGAGCTCGCTATCGTAGCTCATTCCCCGAGAATCTCACAACGTCATATCGTCGAATTACGTTGCATACTTTCATTTTTCTTTCTAGACTTGATCAGTCTGGAATATCCTGACACCAACCAGATCTGAATCTCAGGTAGATATGATGGTTGGAACGTACTCCAAGAACTATAATGTTGGTCTCTCTGTAACCGGTAACGTGGATGTCATGGCCAACACACCTAGCCGGAAGGCCTATTATTGTAGTAGCTTGGTTGAAGAAGTTGGTCACCTCCCCATAAGGATCTCGCAGGATCCGCCTCCGTAGTTATTCCTTATGGATTCTTGAGCTTCCGAAGTCGGACATTTTACTTGATGTTCTAGATATCAAACTATATCTATGAATGGATTACGCTAGCACATCAAGGAGAACATTTGAAGAGGAGTGCTGAATATCTCTCGGTCGATCGTCTAGATTTTGTTCCCTTAGCCTCGCTAAGGGAAGGTCTGAGAAGGTGTTATCTTCGTTTGTATCCACATCATCCATCACTAGTCATCATGGTAGTAGGTCGTGTTGCCAGGATCCTTTCCACGGATGTTGGTAGAACCTTGATGAATATGGAAATGCTCAAGTTCTTGAGAGCACGCGCAAGCAAAATCATCCCTTGCGTTGTCTTCAACAAGGTAGTCCACATCATCCATCCTAGTCCGAGTATGCCATTTCTTCGAGCTATTTCAAATGATAAATTGTAAATTGCCTTAAGCTGGTACGAAGAGTTTCAATGATTTATGGATCAAAAGTAATTCTTTTTGCCACTTAAGGGAACAGTTCAACGAGTCACCTTCTCCAAGGTGCCCCGTTACGGGATCATGGCAATTATTTCCTCGCCACCTTGACACCATCCACCATTTTTCTATGCGTGGAATTATTGCCCACCAAATCAAACCCCGTCGTTTGTTCTTTCATCCCTCTCGATGTGTTTTGTGTCTCAACTGTAGATGTTTCAACATCTCATTCCGTGAGTTGAGATTGTATAGTTCGATCTTTGAGAAGATTAATCCTAGTAGAGTTTCTTTCTGTCGTCATTGCATGGATGAAGATCTCAAAAGCGAGGATGTCAAGATCAATGTATGCAACGAATCAACAACCTTATGAGGTGCAACTTGGATCATGAAGATTGTGTTAGCTTTGTGTCCCCTGATCCTCTTACCCTACGCTTGAATCTTGGGACGAGATTCTTGTTTAGTGAGGGTGAGTTGTCACAGCCCTAGATCAGTCGTTGTTTGCCTTTGCTTGATCATCATGTCATCATGTTTAAATTCAAATGAATTTGAATTGGGGATGTTTAAACCCTAGCATCAAATGGAATTCAAATAGGTTCAACTAAAAATATTTTTCAATGATTTCAAAATGCCCTTTAAAAATGTTCATCATTTCTAGATCAAGGTGGAATCATCTACCAAACATGGTTAACATTTTTTCAGGACATATTTGGACTTTGAATTAATTCAAACATATTTAAATTGGAGCTATTTAAATGCTATATAAATTTTAGATGCTCCAAAAATGTTGGAAATTGTTAAGGGTCACTGGAATAATTCAGAAAGCACCCATAATTATTTCCAGGATTTTATGAAATGGTTTATTATTATTACTAAATCAAAATAGAGCAAAAGAAATAGAAAAGAGAAGAAGAAAACCCACCTGGCCTTACCTGTGCGGCCCACTTGGCGGCCCAACAACCAGCCAGCCCAGCTCCTCCCCTCCTTCTGTCTTCATCTTCCTACCAGTAGGCAGGAGGGCGTGTGTCCCCGGCGCGCACACACGCGTGAGGCCACCTCCAGCCCGCCTTCTGGCTCTGGACGGCTCTGGACGTCGCCATGCAGCCCCTGGTCCTCTCCCTTGCTCCCCTCGTCCTTCCCCTCCCCTGGATCCCTCTCTCTCTCACCACCGAGCGGGGCTAGTCGCCACCAACGCCGTTTACCACAGCCACCGCCTCCCCCTCGTCCCTTCGACATAGCCAAGAGCTTCGTCTCGACGCCCTCGTCATCTACACCGAGTCACGTGACGCGGGATGCACTACATCACCGCCTTCTTCATCGTCTTCAACCTCCAGCCTCGAGATCGCCGGCGATCCCACGCTCGCCTCGTAGCCTCCCCGAGCCCACTGACCAACCCTGCAGACTCGCCATGAGCTCCTCTTCGTTTCCCCTCCATCCTTTCGCTCAATTTCGTGCCGTAGCCATCGTCCCCGCCAACCCGAGCACTGCCGCCTGCCATGGACATCGGGAATGGCCTTGCCGTGTCCTTGCGCTCGAACCCATGCACCTCGAGTCCTCCTGGAGCGCCTGAGATCCCATCGCGCTCCTCAACTCACTTGCGAACGCGCAGCAGCCCTCGCGCCGAGCAGCCGTAGCTCCGGTCGCCGCACTTGCCATCGCCGCCGTCGCTGTACTGCACCCCAGTTGCTGCCGCTGGCCGCAATGGATGCGTGCGAGCCTGGGCGTCTCGTAGAGCCCCTCCGCCGCTCCTTTGGTCACCGGGAGAGCGAACCCGACGCCCTCCGCCGTCTCTGGCTCCACCGGCGACGAGCCGCGGGTCAACTCCGGCGAGTTGACCCGTGTTTGATCCCCCCCAGGGTCACTGGCGCGTGGGCCTGCCCTATTAATTTTTAGTTTGGTTTAGTTTAGTGCTAATTAACACTAACTAACTATGTTATCTTAGTGATGGCACTGACACGCGGGACCCACAGGTCAGGTTTGACCTGGACCGCCCCCGTTGACTTGCTGACGTCACAGTGATGTAGTGCTGACACAGTAACTCTTTTTCTGGATTTATTCTTTTACAGGGAATTCCAGAAAATAGCCAAAACTTCTAAAATTCATAGAATATTATCTATATCTCCAAATGAAATAAATTATATATGAAAAATGATCAGAAAAATCTGATCTATCCATCTGCACTGGTATCATGCATGTTTAGGCAACTTAAACCTGCTGTTTATATCAAAACATGATAATGCAGTTATTAAAGTCATAGTTTGAATTTTAACTTGAACCTTGATTTCAAAATAACTCAAACCCATCTGGTTTTAGTTGCATTAGCCCAATATACTCATTTTGCCATGTCATGATCATGCATCATATTGTGCATTGCATTGATTGTGTTTCCTTCTTTTTTGCCGGAAGTTGTCCCCTCTCGATAGACGTGGTTTCGACGATGAGTTCGATGGCACCGATGAAGAGCTATACTATCTTCAGAAGTGCCAGGCAAGCAAAACCCCGCCTTGTTCATTCCGATACAATCCCACTCTCTCGCTCCTGCTCTCTTTTACTACATTAGGACAACAACGATTCATCTGTTACTGCATTAGGACGTAGCTGAACCACTTTATCCTTTGCATGACTTGTCATTGCCACAGTAAATAGATGAAACCCACTAGCATGAGTAGGAGTTGTTTGAGCCCTGATGTGCCTACTCATTCATGCTTGTTTGTCATGCCTGCTATGCTTAGAGTTATGTCAGGTCTGATTCATCGGGGATGAATTGGAACAGTGATGAACATGTCCTACTGTGTGTGAGCTAAGGTGTGAACACGATTTGGTAAAGGTAGTGGTGAGAGGCCATGTAGGAGTACATGGTGGGTTGTCTCATTGAAGTCGTCCTGAAGAATTGAGTTCTGTGTTTGTGATCCATGAAACAGTTACTACCACGCATTGGGCCCGAAACCAATGGACCCTCTCGGCTTCTTGATCACCCTTGTCCTCTGTCCAGGAGTTGCAAGTAGTTTCTGGTGTTTGCAGTATGCTGGAGGCCGTGGGCAGCGCTGACTGGAGGGGTGGGCTGTGATGCGGTAGGCATGTGGCCGGGCATGCCGGGCGCCCGTTTGGTGTCTCGTAACCCTGTACACATCGTTCTGGGCCGTATGTGGAAACCTCGGCCGGACTCCCTGCGGATGGAACCTGAATAGGCGATAAACCTGGACTAGAGACTCGAGTGTTTAGGTAGGCCGTGGCCGACACCCTCGCTGGGCTTCCGCTTGAAGGTTGCCGAGTACATGTCGTGTAAACGGCGATAAGTGGTGAGAGCATGTGTGAAGAAGTACACCCCTGCAGGGTTAACATCATCTATTCGAATAGCCGTGTCCGCGGTAAAGGACTTCTGGGTTGCTTGTACAGTTCATAGACAAGTGAAAGTGGATACTCTAAAATGTGCAAGATAAGCGTGAGTGCTATGGATGGCGTTCTCGTAGGGAGACGGGAGCAGATCCATAGTGGTGTATTTAATGGTGAATATGTGGACTCGTGTGCGCCACCTCAAAAGAGTTACTTGCAGTCATAGTTTAGGATAGCCACTGAGTCAAAGCTGGCTTGCTGCAGTCAAACTCCACCACCCCCTTTGTTGATACTGATGCATATGTAGTTAGTTCTGATGTATGTCTTGCTGGGTACATTTGTACTCACGTTTGCCTATTTTTTGTTTTGCAGAGAGACATCAGTCTCACTAGTAGTTCCGTGTGGACTTCGACGTTTAGCTTGATACCTCAGCTACGATCTTGTTCCCTTGGCAAGATCTGGTAGATAGTCAGGCTTCTCAGCCTTTTTCATTTGTCGATGTCTGTACTTAGACATGTTAAGCTTCCACATGTGCTTTGACTTGTATGCTATGAATGTTGGGTCATGAGACCCATGTTTGTAATATCTCGCTCCTCAGAGCCTTATGAATAAATACTTTGAGTTGTAGAGTCTTGTTGTGATGCCATGTTGTATTTGCACATATCAAGCATATTGTGTGTAGGATTGAAATGCTTGGTATGTGTGGGATCCGACAACCTAGTTGTTTATCCTTGGTAGCCTCTCTTATTGGAAATGTAGTCTAGTGCTTCCACTAAGCCATAGTAGTCTGCTACAGCCCGGTTCACCGGAGTCCTACTAGACCAGGACTACTGCTCTGGAACACTTGACTGGCCGGAATGTGATTCACTTCTTTCCTGTGTCTGTCCCTTCGGGGAAATGTCATGCGGTGACATCCGGAGTCCTGCCTAGCCTGCTACAGCCTGGGTTCCCGGAGTCCTGTTAGCCCAGTGCTACAGCCCGGATTCGCACGCTGCAGACCGACATGCTCGATGTTGATTCATGTATGCCTGTCCCCGTAAGTTAGTGCCACTTTGGGTTCACGACTAGTCATGTCGGCCCGGGTTCTTTGTCATAAGGATGCTAGCGACACTATCATATACGTGAGCCAAAAGGCGCAAATGGTCCCGGGCCAGGTAAGGTGACACCCGTGGGAATACCGTGCGTGAGGCCCAAAGTGATATGATGGGTTACATTCTAGATCGGTGTGACTTAGGACCGGGGTCCTGACAAGATCAAGGCAGGGGTACCTCACGAGGAGCCCGTGACACAAGCCATGACGATCGAGACCAGGCGGGCACCAGGCGGGCGCCGGCCTACGCAGTGTCCTTGTTTCCCCTTTGGTGCAAAGGGGGCAAGCACAGGCCAAGGCACCGGGCAAAGGTTACCATTCCGGTGCAACGAGACGAATACGAACAGACCGGCAGGACGAAGGTCACCGTGGAGCCCAATACGGCATCATCACCAGTGCTTTTGGCAGCCGAAGACCACCTTTGGTCAGGATAACTTGTACTAGATGTTCCCCTCCAAAATGACCAATTGTTGGCACCCTTCCCGCTCATTATTTGGGGAGAGGCCCAGGGCCTCTATAAATAGAGCTAGCCACCACAGAGTAGAGACGGACAAGAAGGGACCAAAAAAGAGAGATTGAGAGAGAGGCGATTGGGAAGATGTGCTTTGAAGTGGGTTCGATCTTACGGTGCTTGATCCCAGTGAAAAAAGGGGAACCGACACGTATGTATCGTTGCTACTAAGGATAAAACAATGGGATCTTATTGCATTACTCTGTTTCTCCATGAACTTAATACTGTAGATGCATGCTTGATAGCAGTCGATGTGTGGAGTAATAGTAGTAGATGCAGGCAGGAGTCGGTTTACTGATCTTGGATGTGATGCCTATATAATGATCATTGCCCGGATATCATCATGAGTATTTGAAGTTCTATGAACTGCCCAACAGTAATTTGTTCACCCACCGCTTTGCTATTTTTCTCGAGAGAAGCCACTAGTGAAACCTATGGCCTCCGGGTCTCTTTCTCATATTATTTGCCTTCGCGATCTATTTTTATTTGCTTTTATTTTCAAATGTATTAAACCAAAAACCCAAAAATACATTGCTGCAATTTACTTTATTTGGCGTTCGACCTATCAATATTTACAACTCTCTCCCGTCCGCGTGCCATTTCTGGCGCCGCTACCCGAAAGGGATTGACAACCCCTTTAACACGTCGGGTTGCGAGTGGTTGTTATTTGTGTGTAGGGGCTGCTTACGTTGTGTTGCTTGGTTCTCCTACTATCTTGATAACCTTGGTCTCATATCTGAGGGAAATACCTACTGCCGTTGTGCTGCATCATCCCTTCCTCTTTGGGGAAATACCAACGTAGCTTCAAGCGACATCACCACTTAAGAACCTTGCGGCTTGACACCGCACTGATTGACGACGAGGGTCAAGATCTATCTATGTAGAGATATGTTGCGATCCTGTGTTTTGGCCCAACGACCTTAATGGCAAAACTGCTTTCCGTATGCCGAGTTTTCTTATAACAACAGCTTCCAGACCAGTCTAAAGATGTCACCGTACGAAGCTTTGTACGGCCGTAAGTGCCGCACTCCATTAAACTGGTCTCAAACTAGACATAGCCATATCTTCAGAACATATCTCATGATGGAGGCTGAGAAACAAGTGAAAGAGATCAGAGATAGATTGCAATTGGCCAAATCTCGACAGAAGAGTTATTATGATGCAAAGCACCGACAAATCAGTTTTGAACCCGGAAACATGTATACCTCCGAGTCACTCCTATGAAAGGGGTCAAGAGATTTCAGACTCGTGGAAAGTTGGCACCTCAGTTTATTGGTCCATTTCCAGTCATGTCTCGAGTGGGCACTGTTGCATATCAGTTGGAACTACCCCCTGAATTATCAGACGTGCACAACGTGTTTCATGTTTCCCAGTTGAGGCGATGCATATCGCCACCTGAGAAAAAGAATGCTATGACTGAAATAGAGTTGGCAAGGGATTTAACATATGAAGAGAGACCAATTAGAATTTTGGATCAGATGGAAAGAGTCACTAGTAGTAAAGTAAGGAATTTTTACAAAGTTCAGTGGGAGCATCACACGGAGTCAGAATCAACGTGGGAACGAGAAGAATTTCAAAGGGCACATTATCCAGAATGGTTTTCCCAAGCAACCGAATCTCGAGGACGAGATTCATTCTAAGTGGGGGAGGTTTGTGACAGCCTGATTTTTTCCCTCCTTTATTGGCTTGATTTTCATTTGGTTTGATTTTGAAATTTGGAGATTTTGAATCTTTTCATATGGACTTAAACACTTGGGTACCCTTGGCTTTCACCCAAGTGACTCATTTCCCCCTCTAATCATCATTCACTCTCTGGTTCTACCCAAAATAATATTTCGAATGTTTTTCTTTAATGAAAAATATTCATTTTCCCCTCCAAAACCCTAGCTAGTTAAATGAGCTCCAAAGCAACCCCAATTTTTCTTGCCCACAAAAGTCTGAGAAAATTCACAAATATTCTCTGAACCCTAGGGCACCTTCCTGAGCAAAAATATTGTGCCACTTTTTGGAATATTTTTGCTACAGAAAATATTTTCTGTTCTTGACAGAAATGATGGTTTCTACTTGCTCCATTGTGCCTGATTTTTCTTGTGCATCATCACCTTAGTAGATGATTGCTAGCTTCCAAAGCACAGCCTCCAAATCCTAGCCATTTAACCTCAGTAACCTCTCAAAGTTAATGATCAAAACCTTACCAAACATGTGAAATCTTTTCTACTGCACCTAGAGTCAAACCAAAGCATGGTAATCTTCAAAACTACCAAGAACAACAAGCCAGACATGATCTTTGGACGTTGGTCGGCCTAAGGGCAGAGTTCACGCGGTGACCATGCGTGTACACCATGCCAGCCTGCATGTCGACGCGTTCTGAGTGCCGCCGAGCGCTCTGTTTCGTGCGTGCTCGCTTCCCCGACTGCCATGACGTGCCAAACCACGCCACCATCCTCATCTCAACTCCCTTAACTTCCCCCTGGCACTCGCCGATGCTGGAGTTCTCCGCAGCGAGCACGGGCGCGGTCCGACGAACATAACAATGCGGTGCGCACTGTGCTCGCCGCCTTCTCCTCGATCCTATGCTCGTCTCCGTTCGCCCATAGTCCCCGTGTGAGTTGTGTCGCCTTCTCCTTTTCTCACTGATGCCGCTCGTCACCGACGGCAGTGTCCAGGTGTCACCAGCGCAGCCCGATCCACTCCTCGGCACTCGCCTATAAATGGAGCCACCCCCAGCCTCCTCGAGCACCATCCTCCACTCCCACACACTCCACAAACGTGTAGATAGCTGTAGCCCGGCTAGGCAGGCCGCGGGCCACCGTCACCGAGCTCGAGATCGCCGGCGATCCTCTCGGGTCGCCATGGTAGCTCCATCCTCTCCCAGGCCTGGGCGACCCTTCCAGAGCCTCCGCCGCTCTTCAGTAAAGCCGTTTCGACCACTTAGAGCCCCTAGAATCGCCGCAGTTCACCATTGTCTTCGTCTCCGGCGACCTCCACTGTCTACCTCCGCTTGCGAGGTCGAATCCGACGTCGTCTGGCCACCCCTAGCTACGCTACTGGTATGGGCAGGTGCGCCTCGATCCCCTCTCTCGATCCCTCCCTCTTGTTTTGGCCAAGGAGCCCTCGTTGTCGGCGTGAGCTCCGGCGAAGCCGCGACCCCCTCTGTTTCCTTCTCCCCTCCACCTCACCAGACTAGTGGGGCCCGCTAGTCAGCCACTCAGTACACGCGTGAAGCGATACGAGTGCTGGCGCCTGGAGGCTTTACGCCTTCAACGTCACCCCTAGTTTGTTTTATCTAAATTCAAATTCAATTAATTTCCAGAGAGCTTCAAACAGCTATAACTCTTCAACCATAAGTCCAAATGAATTGATTATTTTGCATTGTGTTCTTTGCAAAGAAATCTAACAGCTCACCAAAAATGAGATTTTTCTGAGCTGTCTAGAATTTCTGGTGATTTTCAGAAGGGATCTTGATATTTTCTTCTTGTGCTTAAAATTATTTTCAGAGGGTGAGGCTTGTCTTGAGGATCACCAGAAGGCTTGTGAACATCATCTGTACTAAGGCAAGCCACATCAACATTTTCATGGTGCCATTTCAATATTTATGATTTTCTGTATTGAATGAAAGAGTTAAACTATGCATTTAAATAACTATTATGTTATTGATATTCTGTTAAGTACTTGTTTTAGTTAATATGCTTGATTTACAGAATGTTTGAAACTAAATTAGTTGGTAAAGAAAATAGGATTCATTTGTGATGACAAAACAATAATTTTGTTATGCATAAATATCCACATGTGTTAGAAGGGGGATTTCGCGTGTCGGGATTTGGCAGCTGCAGGGAGTTTTCGCGCGCGTTGTAATTTCGGGATAGCAAGGCGCGGGTTGTGAAGGCGCCAATTTTGGGAGCACGATATCTGAATTTTCGGGATATAACAAGACGCGGGTTGAATTTTAGGGACAAGCCTAACGTGTAGTAATATTGTACTTGTACGTACCAAATCAATTCGCACTTCCCTCAACCAAAAGGAAAACGAAAAAATAAAACTATTCACACCACACAAAGAGAGAGTCTTGCCCCGTTTTACTAGACAAATGCTATTCAAAGCTACTCCCTCCTTCCATCTATATAGGGCCTAATGTGTTTTTCGATGCTAACTTTGACCAAATATTAGAGCAATGATATATGACATGCAACTTACACAAAGCATACCATTAAATTCGTCTGTGAAAGGTTCTTTCAATGATATAATTTTCACATTGTGCATGTCATGTACTATTAATCTTGTCAATAGTCAAAGGCGGTCTTAAAAATCTCATTACGCCCTATATGGATGGAAGGAGGGAGTATGAATCCATGTTGTTGTCACGCCATAGCTATTTCATGCATTAGAGTTATAGCATCATGTCTAAATTCTCCCAGAAAGATGAAATGGGGATAACAGAACCCCCAGCACCCCCTTGAACCAACTAGGGTTTACTAAAATTGGTTTCAATGTACCCAAAATGCCCTTCAAAAATGTTCAACATTTCTGGATTGGGCTAAAACCCCTAGCAAAAATGGTGCACACTTTTCCAGGACAATCTGGATTTTTTGAATTAAATCATAAGTATTTGAATTTGGGCATTTAAATGCTATAAAATATTTTAAATGCTCAAATAATTCTGGAAATAAGTGTGGGCTGTTGGAAATAATCTAAACAGAGCCTGTGTTTATTTTCAGGATTTTTGTAAGTGCCTAGCTATTTTTAATAAAGCCTAAAGTTACAGAAAAATAGAAAAGGAAAACAAAACAGAAAAAGAGAGGGAGAGAAACTTACCGGGCAGCCCACTGGCTGGCCCAGCACTGTGTTGGCCCGTGCCAGCCAGCAGCTTCCCCTTGCCAGAGCAGGCAGGGAGGTGAGCATGGCGCGCTCGAGCTCTCCACGCACCACCCAGCCTCTCTGCTTCGCCCTGGTCGCCTTTGCGCCGCGTGGATCGTCTCCTCGTCGTCGCCCCGACCTCGCCGACACCTCATTCCCCCCTGCTCTCTCCCTCGCTCCCCCGAAGCCATGGCCGACGCAGCCGCCGCTGTCTTGCCGCTGTAGCCGTAGCCACCGTCGTCCTCGTGTCACCCCACCGTGCCCACG
The DNA here is from genome assembly GCF_003073215.2 of Triticum urartu. Classification (NCBI taxonomy): domain Eukaryota; kingdom Viridiplantae; phylum Streptophyta; class Magnoliopsida; order Poales; family Poaceae; genus Triticum; species Triticum urartu. The sequence continues at coordinate 343,800,277 of NC_053028.1, forward strand.
AGCTCCGTAGCATCTCCCTCGACCTCCTCGATGAGCCACGAGGCCTCGGACGCGCTGCAACGCCGCGACCGCTGTCGTTCCCATCGTCGTCCACCGGAGATCGTCGCCGACGATTCGCCACCTCCCGAGCATCCTCGAGCCCACTTCGACGACTGCTGCACTCGCCGTGAGCCCAGCTCCGTCCTCCCCCTCTCCACTTACTCCGTCCTACACCGTGTGCACCACACCACGCTCACCCGAGCACCCACCGCTGCCGAGCTCGTCGCCGACGTGGCTCCAGCCACCCACCGGCCACACCGTTATGACTAGCGCACTCACTGCACTCGCAGGAGCCCGTAGCACCACCCCACGCGCCTCGCCATGCCCCGCAGCCTTGGTTTCAACCTCGCCCGAACTCCGACGACCGCCAAGGTCGTCGCCGGCATCGTTCCCGGCCTCCCCGAGCTCCACTTCCACCACCAAACAACGCATCTCGCTCCCTGCATCACGTAGCTGCTCTCCGCCGTCGATTTGGTCGCCGGAGACGCAAACCCGAGCCCCTCTGCCACGTCTGTCTTCGCCCGCGTCAAGCCGTCGGCCAGTTGACCATGTTTGACCCGTGTGGGCCCAGGTTGACTCCCCCCTGAGCCTATGACAGGTGGGGCCGGCCTGTTAATTAGGTTAGGATTAGTGCTAACTAATTTTAGTTAGTTTAGGTCACTGACATGCGGGCCCAAGCCCCACTGACAGTTAGTTAGTATTAAATAAACTCTATTAGTTAGCTGAGACACTGACAGATGGGGCCCACCAGTCAGGTTTGACCTAGGCTGGCGCCTTTGACTCGCTGACATCACTGTGACGTAGTGCTGACGCAACTATTCAATTTCTGGATTTATTTTTATATAGGAAATTCCAGAAAATAGCCTAAACTTCTAAAAATCATAGAAAATCAACCATAGCTCCAAATCAAACAAATTATATATGAAAAATGATCAGAAAAATTCAATCTTTCCATCTGTAATGGTTTCATGCATGACAAAACACTTTAACCTTGCTGTTTAGGTGAAACAAGCTAATACACTTATTATGCATAAGAACTTAAGTTTCCATTTGAATCTGTGATTCAAATGGACCCCTTTCAACTTGTTTCACATTGCATTAGGCAGGACACATCATTTTGCAATGTCATAGCATGCATCATATTGTTGCATATTGCCATGTGTTGATTATATTCTGTGTGCCCTTCATGGTAGGTTCTGCCTCCGAGGATAACTTTGAGTATCCAACTGAAGGGCAGTACCCTACTACCACTCCATCAGGCAAGCAGCCCCATTGATCATATCGATACAATCCCATGTTCTCGCCTCTACTCTCATTTACTACATTAAGACAACAACGTTTCAAACTGCTGTGTGCTACAGTAGTTGAACCCTTATCCTCTGCATGACCTATCATTGCCACAGTACCTAGATGAAACCCACTAGCATGTGTAGGAGTTGATTGAGCCATGTATGTCTTTCCTACCTTGCTATGCCTTCTATGCATAGAGTTGTGTCAGGTCTGGTTCATTTGGGTGATGGGCTAGAGTGAAATGATTATGTCGGTAATGTGAGGGATGTGTTGAACATGTTTTGGTAAAGGTATCGATGAGAGGCCATGTAGGAGTACATGGTGGGTTGTTTCATTGAGGCCATCCCTAAGAACTGAGATCTGTTTGCGTGATTTAAGATTCAGCTACTACCACACATTGGGCCCTGAAATATGACCCCACTCGACTTACTGACCCCTCTCGTCCTTTGTCCAGGAGTTGCAACTAGTTTCTGGTGTTTGTAGGTTATGTGTTGGCGCCCGTGCGTAGCGCTGACCCTAGGGGTGGGCTATGATGCGATAGACACACCGTGGCACGGTGTACCGAGTCGCCCGTTTGGTGTCTCAGGAACCTTGCACACATCGTTTGGGGCCATTGAGGACACCCCGGCCAGATTTCCTTGCGGATGGAACCCGAATAGGCGATAAACCTGGACTAGAGACTTGTGCAGTTAGTCAGGTCGTGGTCTACACCCACGTCGGCTTTCGCTTGAAGTCTGCTGAGCACCTGTCGTGTGCAGACGCTAAGTGGTGGAAACATGTGTGATGAAGTACACCCCTGCAGGGTATTAAACTATTCGAATAGTCGCGTCCGTGGAAAAGGACTACTCGGTTGCCTATACAATTCATAGACAAGTTAATGGTTACTACTAAAAGACTCAAGATAAGTGTGAGTACTGAGGATGGCCCTCTCATAGGATGACGAGGGAGGATCCCCGGTGGAGTATTGAGTTGGTGATTAGTGGACTAGTGCTCCTCGAGCCATAGTAGTCCGCTACAGCTCGGTTCACCGGAGTCCTGCTAGCCCAGCACTACTGCTCAGGACACTTGACTGGTCGGCATGTGTTTCACTTTGTTCCTATGTCTGTCCCTTCAGGGAAATGTCACGCGGTGACTTCTGGAGTCCTGCCTAGCCTGCTACAGCCCGGGTTCCCCGGAGTCCTGTTAGCCCGGTGCTACAGCCCGGATTCACTCGCTGATGACCGACATGCTCGATGTGATTCATGTATACCTGTCCCCATAGGTTTGTGCCGCTTTGGTTTCACGACTAGCCATGTCGGCCCGGTTTCTCTATCATATGGATGCTAGCGACACTATCATATACATGAGCCAAAAGGCGGAAACGGTCCCGGGCCATGGTAAGGTGACACCCGTGGGGATACCGTGCATGAGGCCGCAATGTGATATGAGGTGTTACTGGCTAGATCGATGTGACTTGGAATCGGGGTCCTGACAGCGTTGGCATCAGAGCCGGACTGCCTGTAGGTTCGTTGAGCCAAACTGGTCAATGTCGAGTCTAGAAATGCTTTAGTTATATGTAGGGGAGTTGATTGTGGGAGGGAATGTAAAGCTCTTTTACTCCTTTACCTGATGCCCTCTGATCTGAGTCATTCTCTTCTCATTCTACGTGGGTTAAGGACTAGGCTCTCTTCTTTCTATCAGGTTCACGTGTTACTAATCCGTAGTAGCTTATAGGATTGTTGTTACAAGCCTCAGTACAGTTTCTACTACTTTTAGTATGTTGCCAGTTGAATCAGAACCTTGATATGATGTTGTTGAGTGGTATTGCAAACTGTTGTGGATGTCTCAAATCTTTTTCTGAGCATTTACAGCCGTTATGCTGTCTGATTTCCCGTAGAAAATTCTAATGCCTTTGCATTATTCTGTGCTTTCAGATGGCCACCCATTCATAGAACCAAGTGGTTCGTCTGACCCGGTGCCTCGATGTGCCCGGCCACACGGCCATGTTGGTTCGAGTGATGGTCGAGTCAGGTTATCGGTGGTATCCGGAATATACTGTCGAGGAGCAGTTCAAAGACTTCAACCAGAGCCAGTACCTCTGTACCGTCAAGATATATCCCTCTTATCCTGGAGACACTGAGCCCCTTCACTGTTCCTATGGACTTGGGGTCACTATTGAGATGTCTGTGCAAGATGCAGCCTATTCAATGATGACTATCATTCGAGCCAGGACTGCCTTGCTACAGAACACCGATTTCCGTTACATGCCAGCCTCACTTCATGGAGCACAGGGGTACTATCAAGCTTTGTACTATGACTCTACACATGAGGAGTCACTACTCCGCACTACTGCTGAGATGCTCGAGGATAAGGACCGCGAAAATGGGGCCTTGCGTATGGAGCTTTTCAACTCTCGTGCTGGTCACTAGGCCACATTGACTCGGTTTGCACCTGCGGTACAGGCAGGATACATGGACCTGAGGGACCTGTACCCTGTACGGTCTGGATTACTAGATTGTATGGAGTGGCGCGATGTAGGAGGCATCACCCCTCCTCATGGTCCCCGTCTGCCACCACCTGTGGGGCCGAGGCCACATCCGAGTCCCTATGGTCCGCAGGCTCCGCAAGACCGTCTGTTCCCAGATGATCATGTTCCACTTCCAGGCTTTGGTGGTGACTTTTATGAGGATTACTACGGAGCCGTCTGAGCTAGTAGTAGTTTCACTAGTACTGTAATAGTTGTATTCTCCACAGTCCTGCGTGACCCGTGGGATACGACTTGGTGTGTATCACGCTCCAGAGGTGTACAAAAATAATGTATAGGAGCTTGGAATGCCTTCGATGAGATGTAATGTCTTTCACCGTAGTTGTACTCTAGCCTGGGCTTGTACTAAACTATGTACGGTGTGTATGACCAATGGTATATATATGGCAGTTTCTATATTACCATGTCGTGCAATGAACATCTTAGCACTCCATGTTATCCATTACATTCTGCACTTCCCTGCTAAGTTTGTGCCATCCTTATCTAAACCGTTGTCTTGTTTTCTCCTAGGATGGTCAACACCCGCAGCAACCCTGCTGCCCCGGAGCAGGGGGAAGCCAGTGCAGCTAGGGGTGAAAATCTACCTCACCCGCCTTCTCTGGCCGAAGTTATGCTGGAGGCGGAAAGAAACAAGCGTGAGACTAACCGCTTGCTGGAGCGGATTGAGCAGAACACTGCACGCCATCAGCAAAACGACTTGGTGTCAATCAATGACTTCATCAAGTTGTACCCACCAAAGTTTAATCATTCCATCGAGCCCCTCGACGTGGATGACTGGCTCCGCAGCATCACACACAAGCTACGCTCTGCCAACGTAGCCGAAACTGATAAGGTTACCTATGTTGCCTATCACCTAGAAGGCCCTGCTAGCCTTTGCTGGGAAAACTTTGAGGCTATGCGCCCGGTCGGCCAAATCACTACTTGGGCTGAATTCAGTGAGGCTTTCCATGAGCATCACATCCCGGAAGGTCTCATAGATCGCAAGAGGGAGGAGTTCTGCAATTTCACCCAAGGAAGACTGGCTGTGGATGCATATAGTCATGAATTTGGGAATCTGGCACGATATGCTCCTGAAGAGGTATCCACCGACGCTAAGAAGCAGGCAAGGTTCCGCAAGGGACTTAGCCCTGAGCTTCGCCGCGATCTTCGTCTGCATGAGTGCACCTCCTTTCAGAAGTTGGTCAATAAAGCCATCAGTGCTGAGACAGGCAAGTCTGACTATGACGCTTCACGCAAGCACTCTCGTGATTTTGGATCTTCATCCGGCTCTGGATCTCAGAAGCGCCGGGTGTGGATTCCAAGCACGGCACTGCCACCCAGGTTCATCCCGAGGCCATCCTTTGAGGCGCCTCGTCCCAACCAGCAGTTTGCACCGTCCAAGCCTTATGGTGGCCCCGCTGCTAATGCTGCTCCACGCCCCAATGTTGTGACATGTTTTAAGTGTGGAGAGCCGGGTCACTATAGTCGAGAGTGTCCCCAGAACAGCAACCCCAATCAGTCTGGAAAGTCCGTTGGCCATGGTAAGCCAGCGGGAAAGACCTTCTACGCCAAGCCAGCCACCACTGCACGTGGCCATGTTAACTATGTCTCAGCTGAGGAGGCACATGAGGATCCTAACGTTGTCCTTGGTGCGCTCCTTCTTAATTGCCATCCGGCAAATGTTCTTTTTGATACTGGACCATCTCATTCATTCATATCTGAGAGCTATGCTCGATTGCATAACACGACATTCTGTGACATGCCCACTTCCATGGTAATTCAAACTCCGGGTTCCAAATGGCAAACTTCTAGAGTAAGCCATGGGAATGAAATTCTTGTCGATAGACTTGTCTTCCTTGCATCCTTAATAGCTCTCAAGTCCTCGGACATAAACATCATCTTGGGTATGGACTGGATGTCAGCTCATTATGCTAAGATTGATTGTGCCACTAGAACTGTTCAACTTACTCACCCATCGGGCAAGACAGTCAATGTCTTAACTCGAGTGGCCAAGCGCTAGCTTTACTCTCTAAATGCCAACCCCCTTCTAGACCTTGAAGATATTCCCGTAGTCCGAGACTTCCCGGATGTCTTTCCAGAAGAACTGCCAGGTGTTCCAACTGACAGGAATGTCGAGTTTGTGATAGACCTTGTTCTAGGAACCGTTCCGATTTCTAGGAGACCCTATAAGATGGCACCCTTAGAACTAGCCGAGCTTAAGAACCAACTCGATGAGTCCTTGAAAAAGGGTTTCATCCGTCCTAGTTCCTCCCCTTGTGCTTGCCCCGTCCTCTTCGTCAAGAAGAAGGATGGAACGGATCGGATGGTTGTACATTATTGACCTGTCAACTTGGTCACTATCAAGAACAAGTATCCGTTCCCCAGGATCAACAATCTGTATGATCAGCTCGCTAGATCCTCAGTCTTTTCCAAGATGGATTTGAGGTTGGGCTACCATCAAATCAAAATCAGAAATGGGGACATTCCCAAAACGGCCTTTGTTACTCGTTATGGCCAATAGGAGTGCACCGTCATGTCCTTCGGTTTAACCAATGCCCCAGCCACTTTCTCTCGGTTAATGAACTCGGTCTTCATGGAGTATTTGGATAAATTTGTCGTAGTATACCTCGATGACATACTCATCTACTCCAAGAATGAAGAGGAACATGTCGAACATCTAAGGCTGGTATTGACGAAACTTCGAGAGCATCGCCTTTATGCCAAATTCTCCAAGTGTGAATTTTGGTTGCCAGAAGTGACCTATCTAGGCCATGTAATCTCTCGTAAGGGTATTGCTGTCAATCCCGAGCGAGTTCAAGCCGTCCTTGATTGGACCCCACCTGAGACGGTCAAGCAAGTTCGGAGCTTCCTTGGCTTAACGAGCTATTGCCGCCGCTTCGTTGAGAATTTCTCCAAGGTTGCTAAACCTCTAACTGAACTCCTCAAGAAAGATAAAAAGTTCAAGTGGACCCCACAATACGAGTTCAGCTTTCAGGAACTAAAAAGACGCTTGACATCTGCTCCCGTACTGGTACCACCAGATTTCTCCAAGGACTTTATTATCTATTGCGACGCCTCGTGACAAGGACTAGGTTGCATACTCATGCAAGATCGTCAGATAATTGCCTATGCCTCACGACAACTACACCCACATGAGGAAAATTATCCCACACATGATCTAGAGCTTGCAGCTATAGTCCATGCACTTAAAACTTTGCGACATTACCTTCTCGGTAATCGTTGCAAGATCTTCACCGATCACCAAAGTTTGAAATATATCTTCACCCAACCGGATTTGAATCTCAGGAAAAGACATTGGGTCGAGTTGATCTCGGATTACAGCTTAGGAATAACTTACACCCCGGGCAAAGCCAATGTCATGGCTGATGCGCTAAGTCGTAAATCCTACTGTAACAACCTGATGTTACAACAGAGTCAACCACTTCTCCATGAGGAATTTCGTAAGCTTTAGCTTCACATTATTCCTCGAGGATTCCTATCCACCCTGGTGGCGAAGCCTAACCTTACGGATCAAATCATAGCTGCCCAGAAGCGTGATAAGGGCATATCCCGGATTAAGGAAAACATTGCTAGCGGAGTTGCTAAATGTTTTTCCATGGATGAGCGAGGTCCTATCTTCTTCGAGAACCGCTTGGTGGTTCCCAAGAAACAACATCTACGCCAGTTGATTCTTAAGGAAGCTCAAGAATCCCCTCTCACCATTCATCCCGGTAGTATTAAAATGTATCAAGACCTATGCCAGAGGTTTTGGTGGACTAGGATGAAGAGAGAAATTACTGAATATATTGCTAGTTGCGACGTCTGTCGTCGTGTTAAAGCAGAGCATCAACGGCCTGCTGGCACCCTTCAACCTTTGGCTATTCCTGAGTGGAAATGGAATAAAATCAGTATGGATTTCATTACTGGGTTTCCCAGGACCAAGAGAGGGAATAATGCTATCTTCGTCGTAATCGATCGTCTTTCCAAGGTGGCCCACTTTCTACCTGTTCGTGAGAGTATCACCGCTAGCCAGCTGGCTGATTTATACATCTCCCAAATTGTATCCCTTCATGGTGTCCCATTGGAAATTAACTCAGACCGTGGGAGTCTCTTCACCTCTCGATTTTGGGAAAGTTTCCAAAATGCTATGGGAACTCGTCTCTCTTTTAGCACCGCCTTCCACCCTCAATCAAGTGGTCAAGTAGAGCGAGTCAATCAAATTCTGGAAGATATGCTTCGAGCTTCTGTCATGTCATTTGGAATGGGTTGGGAGAAATGACTTCCATTCGCGGAGTTTGCTTATAACAATAGTTATCAAGCTAGCTTGGGCAAAGCTCCTTTGGAAGTTCTCTCTGGGCAAAAATGTCGAACGCCTCTTAACTGGTCAGAAACCGGGGAAAGACAACTCTTTGGCCCGGATATGATTCAGGAAGCAGAAGAGCAGGTTCGCGTTATTCGTGAGAAATTGAAAACAACCCAATCTCGTCAAAAGAGCCAATATGGTCGTAAACATAAGCTCATGACTTATGAAGTCGGCGAGAAGGCTTACCTTTGGGTTACTCCGTTAAAGGGAACCCATTGCTCCGGTATCAAAGGCGAATTGGCTCCTCGTTACATTGGACCCTTTCGCATTCTTGCCAAACGAGGAGAAGTTGCCTACCAATTGGAACTACCTCCGCATCTTTCCAGAGTTCACGATGTCTTCCACATTTCTCAACTCAGGCGTTGCTTCGTGGATCCTATCCATGGAGTGGACCACTAAACGCTTGATCTACAAGATAACCTCTCATATCAGGAATATACCGTTCGTATCCTTGATCAAGCCGAGCGTACCACTCGACGCCATAATATCAAGTTTCTCAAGGTTCAATGGTCACACCATTCCGAAAAGGAAGCCACTTGGGAAAGGGAGAATCGTCTTCGACTCGAGTACCCCACCTTCTTCCCAATAGATCCTAAATCTCGGGACGAGATTCTTTTGAGTGGGGGTGAGTTGTCACACCCTAGCTAGTTCATGCATTAGAGTGATAGGATCATGTCTAAATTCTCGCAGAAAGATGAAATGGGGATAACAGAACCCCCAGCACCCCTTGAACCAACTAGGGTTTACTAAAATTGGTTTCAATGAACCCAAAATGCCCTTCACAAAATGTTCATCATTTCTGGATTGGGCTAAAACCCTGGCAAAAATGGTGCACAATTTTCCAGGACATTCTGGATTTTTTTGAATTAAATCATAAGTATTTGAATTTGGGCATTTAAATGCTATAAAATATTTTAAATGCTCAAATAATTCTGGAAATAAGTGTGGGCTGTTGGAAATAATCTAAACAGAGCCTATGTTTATTTTCAGGATTTTTGTAAGTGCCTAGCTATTTTTAATAAAGCCTAAAGTTACAGAAAAATAGAAAAGGAAAACGAAACACAAAAAGAGCGGGAGAGAAACTTACCTGGCAGCCCACTGGCCGGCCCAGCAGTTTGATGGCCCGTGCCAGCCAGCTGCTTCCCCTTGCCAGAGCGGGCAGGGAGGTGAGCATGGCACACCCGAGCTCGCCATGCACCACCCAGCCTCTCTGCTTCGCCCTGGTCGCCTTTGCGCCGCGTGGATCGTCTCCTGGTCGTCGCCCCGACCTCGCCGACACCTCATTCCCCCCTGCTCTCTCCCTCGCTCCCCCGAAGCCATGGCCGATGCAGCAGCCGCCGTCTTGTCGTCGTAGACATAGCCACCGTCGTCCCCATGTCACCCCACCATGCCCACGAGCTCCGCAGCATCTCCCTCGACCTCCTCGACGAGCCACGAGGCCTCGGACACGCTGCAATGCCGCCACCCGCTGCCGTTCCCCTCGTCGGCCACCAGAGATCGTCGGCCATGATTCGCCGCCTCCCGAGCTTCCCCGAGCCCGCTTCGACGACCGCTGCACTCGCCGTGAGCCCAGCTCCGTCCTCCCCCTCTCCACTAACTCCCTCCTGCACTGTGTGCACCGCACCACGCTCACCCGAGCACCCGCCGCCGCCGAGCTCGTCGCCAACGTGGCTCTGGCCACCTATCGGCCACACCGTTACAACCAGCGCACTCACCGCACTCGCAGGAGCATGTAGCACCACCCCACGTGCCTCGCCGTGCCTCGTAGCCTCGGTTTCGACCTCGCCCGAACTCCGGCGACCGCCAAGGTCGTCGCCGGCGTCATTCCCGGCCTCCCCGAGCTCCACTTCCACCACCAAACAACGCGGCTCGCTCCCCGCGTCATGTAGCTGCTCTCCGCCGTTGATTTGGTCACCGGAGACGCAAACCCGAGCCCCTTCGCCATGTCTGTCGTCGCCGGCATCAAGCCGCCGGCGAGTTGACCACATTTGACTCATGTGGGCCCAGGTTGACTCCCCCCCTGAGCCTATGACAGGTGGGGCCAGCCTGTTAATTAGGTTAGGATTAGTGCTAACTAATTTTAGTTAGTTTAGGTCACTGACATGCGGGCCCAGGCCCCACTAACAGTTAGTTAGTTTTAACTAAACTCTGTTAGTTAGCTGAGACACTTGCAGATGGGGCCCACCAGTCAGGTTTGACCTGGGCTGGCGTCTTTGACTCGCTGACGTCACAGTGACGAAGTGCTGATGCAATTATTTAATTTCTGGATTTATTTTTATATAGGAAATTCCAGAAAATAGCCTAAACTTCTAAAAATCATAGAAAATCAACCATAGCTCCAAATCAAACAAATTATATATGAAAAATGATCAGAAAAATTCAATCTTTTCATCTGTAATGGTTTCATGCATGACAAAACACTTTAACCTTGTTGTTTAGGTGAAACAAGCTAATACACTCATTATGCATCAGAACTTAAGTTTCTATTTGAATCTTTGATTCAAATGGACCCTTTCAACTTGTTCACATTGCATTAGGCAGGACACATCATTTTGCCATGTCATAGCATGCATCACATTGTTGCATATTGCCATGTGTTGATTATATTTTGTGTGTCCTTCGTGGTAGGTTCTGCCTCCGAGGATATCTCCGAGTATCCAACTGAAGGGCAGTACCCTACTACCACTCCATCAGGCAAGCAGCCCGATTGATCATATCAATACAATCCCATGTTCTCACCTCTGCTCTCATTTACTGCATTAAGACAACAACATTTCAAACTGCTGTGTGCTACGGTAGTTGAACCCTTATCCTCTACATGACCTGTCATTGCCACAGTAACTAGATGAAACCCACTAGCATGTGTAGGAGTTGATTGAGCCATGTATGTGTTTCCTACCTTGCTATGCCTGCTATGCTTAGAGTTGTATCAGGTCTGGTTCATCTAGGTGTTGGGCTAGAGTGAAATGATTATGTCGGTAATGTGAGGGATGTGTTGAACATGTTTTGGTAAAGTATCGATGGGAGGCCATGTAGGAGTACATGGTGGGTTGTTTCATTGTGGCCGTCCCTAAGAACTGAGATCTGTATGCATGATTTAAGATTCAGCTACTACCACACATTGGGCCCTGAAATATGACCCCGCTCGACTTACTGACCCCTCTCGTCCTCTGTCCAGGAGTTGCAACTAGTTTCTGGTGTTTGTAGGTTATGTGTTGGCGGCCGTGCGTAGCGCTGACCCTAGGGGTGGGCTATGATGCGGTAGATACACCGTGGCACGGTGTATCGAGTCGCCCGTTTGGTGTCTCAGGAACCCTGCACACATCGTTTGGGGCCGTTGAGGACACCCCTGCCGGATTTCCTTGCGGATGGAACCCGAGTAGGCGATAAAACTGGACTAGAGACTTGTGCGGTTAGTCAGGTCGTGGTGTACACCCACGTCGGCTTTTGCTTGAAGTCTGCCGAGCACCTGTCGTGTGCAGGCGGTATGTGGTGGAAACATGTGTGACAAAGTACACCCCTGCAGGGTATAAAACTATTCGAATAGCCGCGTCCGCGGAAAAGGACTACTTGGTTGCCTATATAGTTCATAGACAAGTTAATGATTACTACTAAAAGACTCAAGATAAGTGTGAGTACCGAGGATGGCCGTCTCGTAGGATGACGAGGGAGGATCCCCAATGGAGTATTGAGTTGCTGATTAGTGGACTCGTGTGTGAAAACTATTTTACTAGTGGTGTCTCGTAGGATAGCTTAGCCAAGAGTCAAAGCTGGCTTGCTGCAATAAATCCACCACCTTCTTGAGAATGAGCATGTATAGTAGGTTCTCTTGTAAGACTTGCTGCGTACCTTTGTACTCATGTTTGCTTTAATTACTGTTTTCAGACGACAACACCGCCCCCTCTGATGGGTTTTATGTAGACCTCGACGTCGATGAGTAACTTGCCACCCAGTTGGTGATCCTGGCCATGGAGGGCCTTATGTAGATAGACAGGCTTCGAGAAGCCTTCTTTCTTTCTAGTGTCTGTACTCAGACTATTTGCTTCCGCATGTGCTTGTATGCTTGTATGACTTGAGTGTCGGGTCATGTGATCCCTACCTGTATTAACATGTTATGTATGGCTCTCTGGAGCCTTTAAATAAAGTACTTGAGTTGTAGAGTTTTGTTGTGATGCCATGTTGTATTTGCACATATCGAGCATATTGTGTGTATGATTGAAATGCTTTGTATGTGTGGGATACGACAATCTAGTTGTTTATCCTTGGCAGCCTCTCTTATGGCGAAATGTAGTCTACTGCTCCTCGAGCCATAGTAGTCCGCTACAGCCCGGTTCACCGGAGTCCTGCTAGCCCAGCACTACTGCTCAGGACACTTGACTGGCCGGCATGTGTTTCACTTCGTTCCTATGTCTGTCCCTTCGGGGAAATGTCACGCGGTGACTTCTGGAGTCCTGCCTAGCCTGCTACACCCCGGGTTCTCCGGAGTCCTGTTAGCCTAGTGCTATAGCCCGGATTCACTTGCTGATGACCGACATGCTCGATGTGATTCATGTATGCCTGTCCCCATAGGTCTGTGCCGCTTTGGGTTCACGACTAGCCATGTCGGCCCGGGTTCTCTGTCATATGGATGCTAGCGACACTATCATATACGTGAGCCAAAAGGCGCAAGCGGTCCCGGGCCATGGTAAGGCGACACCCGTGGGGATACCGTGCGTGAGGCCGCAATATGATATGAGGTGTTACCGCCTAGATCGATATGACTTGGAATCGGGGTCCTGACAGTTATGTCCGATTAAATTTTTTCGCTTGCTGTATAATGCATGTAACCTACTCATACCAACATTTTAGTGCATTCCAAATGTCTATACTACCGCTGCAATTCGAACTAAATTTGAATTCGTTTCTCTATTTCAATACGAATCTACAATCATGATTGTTGCCAACTTCAACCATCATAGTTTCCTTGCTATCCTCCAGATATAAATCAGACGGCCTATAATGCAGGATGGAAGGCACACCATCATCAACAACACTGTTTTTTGATAAGAGTAGAGAGAAAATATATTAAATGTAGTAGTATACCATGTTCATAACCACACCATGTGTATCACCGTTATATATATTCACACATCCGTCGGTTTGAAACACTATGAGAAATTCTTCAAATATCCGAATTTGCTTTTTATAATGAAGTATATATGATCTCTATTCGTCTTTTACACCCACACAACCCTCTTATCTTTGTAGCTAGCGCTAACTTTCTCTTGTGCATGCACACGCCCGCATCCCTCTCACCCTCCCTCAGCATTCTCTAGCTCCATCGCGCCAATTCGTCTTTTCACTTTAGGTCATTCACCCATGGTGTGTGTAGGCCCCCCAGATCCTTCTTTATGGCACGCATCGATCGATATGCCTCTCTAGCCAGGTGTGCCTAGCACAAACACAAGATTTCCCTCTTCTTTTTTCACCGTCCATACCTCACTCCCACCACTCTTTTCATCATTCTCGTACTCGCACACTCCTCCCCCTCGATATAGTATGCCTCTTGTACCACCTCCTACATGCATCCCTCTCTCTCTATCCTTCTCCTCGTGCCTCATTTGCTTCTAACACACACATGCATTTATACCCATCGATCTCCCAACATATACCTAGATCGACTTTAACTACCCCCCCATCGATCGACGTACCTCACAAGTTATGTCTCTCCTTTCTCTTACAAAGGGTGATTGATCTTCCTATGTACTTACGTATGCTTACCACAACCACCTTGTCCCCCCTCATCATTCGTGCATGCCTCCTGACCCGTCTCTCACACGCACGTGCACAGACAACAAGCAGCCATCTCCTCTCTTATTGATATTGCGGGCATGCCCTCCATTTGTCTAGCAAGCCTATCCCACCATTTGTTAGAAGCAACTCCACTACCACCCCCTCCAACACTCTAGCTCTGTCTCTCTCCCAACCTTATTCATCTCCTGCACATATGCATGGATGCCGATCGATCTCCCTTAATACATGAGGCAGATCGATCTATTTAATACATGAGGTAGGCCTCTCTCCTCCTCCACACATATACCAGCCATTGTACCTCTATATTTAATTGGGCCTCCCTCTTCCCCCACCACACACCGATAGTCGAGCACTTCAGGTAGGTATCCATGCCACCGAGACAAACTGCACATGTCCCATCTCACGTTCTAGTAGGCCAGCCACTCTATATCTTTGACGTGGGCACACACAAATTCGATGTCTCTCTTTATCGATCGCGCGCGCACACACACACACACATCATCCCTCTCTTCGATTCTATGGACACCTCAAGCCGATGATACCTCCACTCTCTTCTCGTGGATCGCCCCCTCTATATATGTGTTATATCCAGGACTCTATTTCACACACATTGCATATGTTAAATATTTTGATTGACCCCCCCTCCCCCCAAAAAAAACTCTCAAGAACCCACACACTATATCTCTCTAGGTTTGTATCTCTCTCACACAACCCCACGTAGGTGGTGTATGTATACAAGAAGAGAATAGGTGCACCGTGCACGTACTCACACTTCGTGCCCATCCATACCCACGCAGGTACACGGTGGAGCTCATTTCTCCGTAGAAGCTGAATTTGTTTTTGAAACATCAAGTGGCCAGAGACTTGAAAACTTATTTCCCCATTAGTGACTTGTCAGGGCGGTGGATTTTAGTTTGTACGATAATTCTGCATTCACCTAAAGTAACGAAAGTTGTTACGTAAACTTCCTAGTAATTCCCTCTTCGTAGGTGCAGCATTACTCCTAACATTTGTAATATCAGTTTGAAACTTGTAATATTGCCGTGTCCTATTCCTGCGTTTTCAAAATCCCGCGAATCAAACAGGTCCTGAGTTGGTGATGATGTTGTGCCTCCCATCTTTCACCAATAGCCTTCGGATCTAGATCTGACGCATACAAACCAAGCTTCTCCATTTTTCCAAAAAGATGCCCTATTTACAAACAACTCCTTGTCTCTCACAATCAGCCTCATCTCCTCCCCACCACATCTAGGAGTAGAAGGCCGTGGAAAATTCTGGCGCGATGGCCGCTGCCGGAGCCATCCAACCCCAATCTTGGTGTTCCGTGCAATGCACGGGCATCTACGCACGGGAAATTATGTCGAACAGGGCTAGTTCTAAGAAGGCTAGCTCTATAGCCATGACGATAGTGACTGCAAACGGTGAGGATGACTATGGTATGCCGAACACGGCACCTATACTCAGGTGTCATCTCCGGCGCAGGGTCTTGTCACTTCACTGTGAGGAGCAGCACGTAATAATTTGACCAACGGGTAGTACAGTGCTAGTACTCCTACTACGGAGTACTACATTGGTAGTACTACTAATAGTACTAGTAGCACCACCGTCTGGATTTAGGAGTACTACCACGTCCATCTGGATTTTAGTATTTGACTAGCAATATCTACTAATGCATGTAACCAAAAATGTACTACTCCCTCTGTAAATAAATACATGGTGTTTTATTCCTATCGGCGATAGAACTTAATGTTTTTCTTCTACTCCTAACTAGAGTACTAATAGGATTACATGCAATGAACTAAACACTGCATGTCATGTTTGGTAGTCTCAAGTCATTCAAAGCATGCACGCCCCACATCTCTCATTGGTTGATATGTCATGAAATAAGAAACAAGGAGGTGGTTAATGCACCGTGCCTAAGTATTTTGGGATTATTTGGTTTTCATAAGGTGACTTTCACAACATTTTTGTTTACATGCATTACCATTTTATTAGCTAAATCATAGGTCAAAACTTGGCGCAAAATGCAAAGGGGACCAATAAACCAGTAGACATCAAACTTCTCTCGTTTGGCCCCAACTAGAGGTCTGGTGAGATTACTATAGTGCACCGGCACGGAGGGGGACGCAGCTTCATTGACATACGGCAACTGCCTTTGGGTGAATGACACGTTGCCCCAGGGGTGGCTGGCCCACCTATCATACAGCAAAAGGCATGTCCAGTAGAGGGCCGAGGAGTAGTATGAAATCCTACACACCTACGCATGCTAACCAAGGGTTGAGTGATTACTCGAATCGCAAGATCAGTTGACTAGAAGCTACACCTGACCCATGGAGGCGATGAGCGCGAGCATCAGCCGGCTGTGCCAGATGGTCCACGATGCCGGCATGCGGCCCGACACCGAGGAACATCCCTAGGTAGTATTCCTTGAGGCCGCCAGGGCGAGGGGCCACTTGGACGACAACTTCGTCTCCTTGTTCGACGAGGTCCTCGTCGGTTTCCTCGACAAGTTCACTATTGTCAAGAAGCTTGCAGACGACTTTGACGTAAGCCTCGAGCCGACGCGCCCAGGCTCTGCGATGCCCGCCACCATCAACGGACACTATGGTAACAACTTCTTCGACGCACTAGTGGCCCTGCGACTGCCCGCTGTCGCGCTGGAGAATGTCCACCTCGAGGTCGCGCTCGCCGCACAACGCCTGGCGCAGCAAGACACCATCGACATAATCACCCACGTCTACGCGCAAATCGTCCACAAGGACTACTACATGCAAGAGGAGGACGATAGTACGTTGGCCTTCTTGGAGCGCAGGGCAACCTTGGACCGCACTGTTTAGAAGCACGTTGAGCTCGCTGCCAACGCCGCTGCTCCTAACACGTCGGTTGGTGACCCAGCGCACTAGGGCGTGAGGATATCGTTGAACGTTGATGGATCCGTATGTATTTTTATCTTTCCATCAAATCCATGTAGTAGTGTATGATACTACAGTAATTATCTTACCTTTCGCATCAATTTCATAATTTTCGTACGTACTCCATGCATGAACCGCGCCAGAACCAAACTTCTCATTACTCTAGGAAAAATTGTTATTTTCTATCTATCGGTCGCGCCATGGAGCAGAACCAAATTTTACAAGTTACGAGTTCAAAAGGAAAAGCATGTCGTGTTCGCGTCGCACCCCCACACGGTTGGTCTAGCATGCCGCTCAAGCGGGAATGCATGCGGTGTTGCATTTTCACTTACAAGTGGGACCGCAGTTGAGCAAACCGACTATCGGCAAACCCCCACCCCGCCCACCGCACGATGGCTGAGAAAACAGGAGGGAGAAGAGATGGTTGTAGCACGGACTACAAGAAAATTGGTGTCAGATGGGACTCGTGTGAGTGGCGTGTGCCGTACTGCTAGACGTGAATGCTAGTTATGGCCCATGCCACTCCACTATATCGAGCCTATATCGAGGTACGTAGAACAAATTTCCTGCAGTCCGTGCTCAGCCCTCCTCTATCCCTCTTCTCAGCCAGCTAGCAGACGCGCAGAGCCGATCGTCTGTTTGCTCACATGCGGCCCCACATTCAGTGAAAACGCAAGAGGACCCACTGAACCTGCACATCTTTCACCTCAATGTGCTGGTGATGAAAAACAAATCCAATAAAGATCTTCGGTGGCCGCTTTTGGAGTTACTCAAGAGTAGTAAGATTTTATTTACAGTTTAACCCAAGATGCACATCTCGTGGCTTCAACTACCACTCTATTTCCTTTCATGACACGACCTGGATGCTGGATGTCCCACGCGTCGGCAAAAGGAGGAAGAACCTGACCAAATCTTCGGTTCTGCTCTCGGATTAGACTAGTTGTGCTAACTTAAAAATTTTATTGTGTACTCCCTCCGTTCCAAAATACTTGACTTCCATTTGTCCAAAAATGGATATACCTATATACTAACACATGTCTAGATACATATATATTTTGACAAATAGAAGGCATGTATTGTGCAACGGAGGGAGTAGAATGGATGCAAGTTTTTTGTATTGGGAAGAAGAGTACATCCATATATTGATAGAGCGCAATCTAGTAGATGTTCTATCACTTTTAGCTAGCACAGACGCAAGATCGAGCCTCCGCAGATCAACAATGAATGCATCAAGAAGGCACTAATCCAACTTACAAGAGTAGTAAAATGTATTCTTGTGGTTCTTGTTTTCTTTGGTCTTGATTTTCTAGTCAAAATTATCGTTGGAGTTCGTGCAAAACGGAGGTGCGTTTGGGGTCGTGCGTTGGAGTTGGCCTTACAAGTGGGACCGCAGTTAAGGAAACCGACTATCGACAAACCCCCACCTTGCCCGCCGCGCGATGGCTGAAGTTAGAGAAACGACGAGGTTGAAGAGATTGCTCTAGCACGGACCCCAAGAAATAATATGGTGTCACATGGATGTCATGGTGGTGGCTTGTGCCATACTCCTGGACGTGAATGCTTGCTCTAGCCCATGCCACCCTACTACTCCTACTACTTACTCCTACTATGTAGTACTAGTATCGAGGATTCGAGGTGCTGGTTACGTATAGCGAAGACATTAACATATGGCTACAGTAAAAACACCCGCCCAACGCGTGAAGCAAGTTAAGCTAGTACAAATAGTGTACTACTATTGTTGATTGGCCTCATCCGATAACCTGTTGCAATGCACGTACAATTATGTATTCGGAAAATATTTTTTTTCCTCGTCGCACCACTCACTTAGAGAAGCGACTCGAAAGCCATTCATAAATTTAGTAAGTTTATCACAGGCATATCAATTTATTACATACAACTGGTCATCAACCCACATTGACAACGAGGATACATTAAAAATACTAAAGTTTTCACCACACAACAAATAAAAAGCCATGAAATGAACTTCAACTCAACCATTCCTCGGCGTTGGAAACGCTTGCTTTGAACCACAAGTGATTCTCTGGGACGGGCCATCCATTGTCGATCTAGAGACCAATGTAGGACCGATCATCCAGGCTGAAGCGGCCTACTATATCAGTACCAGTGTAGGGAACCAACCAAATGTCTGAGGTATAGACACAGTTGCTTCTCATAAATGTGTCAACAACAGTTGGATCACCTTTCACCATCATCGGATAGTTTTGTCCAAGGAAGAGCGAGTTTTCCCCAAGACTATCAATTTTGTGCCAGGGAGAAGGAGTTGGCGCTAGCACACTAGTATCCATCCATAATACCATGCAACGGGTGTTGGAATAGGTCCGGAGAGTGCGACCATGGGAGACACCTGCTTCCTTAGCAGTAACATCATCAGTGGGCTGTATACAAACAAGAAGAGGTGATCCATCAGAATTAGTTGCCAGGCGCCACCGAGTATATGGGCACTGCTCGTCTTCATAACTATCGGCATCTCCCCCATGGTTATAAAAAATTTCAAGTATAGGTGGTGGGATGTTCACAGGACCTTGGAAACACAAGAAGAAGGTTAATTAGTAAAGGAAACTTGCTAACCCGCATGCATGTGGATGAAACAATTATAATTACGGTGGAAGACAAATGTACCGAAACTACTAGGATGCCATGCAAAAACAGTGCCACGAGTGGTGGCAGCAAACACAAGGCCCTCGTATTGAATTGCATCACAGTACTCATCCGTGTACAAGAACTGATTTTTGAGCAATATCCATCGAGTCGAACCATGAAGGACGGCAACAAGCTTGTCGAAGATAGCAACAACTTGATACTTGTTGTAATTCCAAGAGTGGTTGGGAACTCGACAAATTGCTATCTTCTGTAGAAGACAGTCACCATGATCATATTTGAACGTGCGTACATTACCGGTGTGCTCAACCTTTGGGCAGTGTGCTGAGATTTTTGGAAGTGGAACCCAGTGACGAGTGTACACATTCACAAGTTCCCACTCGCAGTTGGACCCAATGTAAACAACCGAATCTCCATTTGCATCTGCCCAAGCCTTTCCCTCAAGCGATGGCATCTTAACACCATACGTATCATTATCAAGCGGCATCAACTGGCACAAGGCGAGGCCTCCGTCGTGCCGGCGCCAGTCATCAGGGTCACGGAGAAGAAGATAGGGGAGATCAAACCGCTCCTTGACTCTTGGGTTCTTTGTAATGATGTTATTAGTTGAGTCGAGAATGGGCTTGAACAACCCTGCCATGCTAGCCGAGGTGATGATGTCGCATCGATCAATGAGTTTCTCCACCACGTCATCTTTCAGATCGGGGCAAGAATAACAGGGTCGTTTTCGGCCTATTCCCTCCATGGAGAAGACGATCGAACAATGGCAGAAGAAAGGGTGAAGGGCTGAAGGAAAATGGAGGAGGGAGAGGAAGAGCGTGCGACAGCAGTTCCAAATCGAGAGGGAAAGGCAAAGAGTCCTTGGACGGTTGCGAGTTTGCCACGGTTCACGAAGAGGCGCCCTGCCTACACGTCCGTTAGGAAATACTCCTACTACTCGCCGCCGTCTCACTGATATGTTGGAACGGGACCACATGTCAACAAAACATGGTGTGTAATTTCTCGTGCAAAATGCGATCTGGCCGCGTTGGCCCGAGGTGCCGCATTAGTTATCGACCTTTATTTTTTTAATGGCGTGCCGATCTGTTTTGAAGCACGACTAATTGGTATTGTACGTGGAGAGGATGATAGCAGGGACCCGCCAAGGTCATGGAAGTACGCAAGCAAGTGCCTCCTTATTTCAAGCCAATAAAAAAATGGCTCCTCCTAGTGGATTTCTGACATCTGGGTCCCATGCCATTGTCAACATAGTCAATAAACGAGAGAATTGCACAACGAGCGGCTGACACCAGGGACCCATGAGCTCGCCTAGTTAGTTTTGTTTTGGGTTAATTTAATAAATGCCACTCCAAATCTGGTGTATCCAAGAAATGCCACTGTAATTTCCAAACATTGAAAAATGCCATTTCATGCCATTTCTAGTGGCATTTTTTGAAGTTTGGAGTGCCGTTTTTCAAAGTTTGCAAACTGCAGTGTCGTTTTTCAAAGTTTGCAAAAATTGCAGTGGCATTTTTCAAAGTTTGGAAATTGCAGTGGCATTTTTATGAATCGTCATAATTGGAGTGGCATTTATCTAATTTGTTTTTGAGACAGAAGCAGGGTGTCAACTGGGCTGTGCGGGACACTCTGACCTGTCTAGACAGCCTTTTCTTTTATGTTTACCAAAGACCAGCCCAGTAGTTTTCTTTTCTTTCTGAAAATGGCTAGCCCAGTTCTTTTGTGATTTGTCAAGTAAGTCGCTTTATCAGGCCTGTTAGGCTGCAAATCTTTCAATACGAGGAGAGCTTCATTGGGCTGGCCGAGAAAATGGCCTATCAGTAATGAGAAATGGGCTGTACATTTTTAAAACACATCAAACCGGCAATTATTTTTAAATATCTTTTTTTCATTTCGAGATTTTAAATTGCATTGATTTTTATGCGTGGACAATTTATTGGATTTTATATTGATATACATATATTTTTAAAATCAGTCTGAATGTGACTCAAAATTTCGGGATTAAAAACAGTTCAGACCGCACCGACATATGAGAAAATTTTGTATAATTTTTTAACCGTGGCCACAATATGGGCTGTAATGCTAACATAAAGAATATGGGATCCAAAAAAACCCGTAAGAATTAGAAAATGGGCTGTAAATTATTTGAAATAATGGCAGATGGGATGTATGCTGTTTTCCACAGATTTGAGGCTTTCCACAGATGGCCTGTATACTATTGGATGTCCATCCAACGGCCGTCGTGCTTCTTCAATCTCTGCTCTTCCTGCTCCAGCCGCTCAAACAAGCGCCAGCGGGACTGCCTGCTCTCTCCTCCCCGCGGCCGGCTGTGCTACCGCACAGGCCTCACCGCCCCACCGTACTCCCATCGCTAGCCTAGCCATCCCTCTACTCACCCACACCTGCCGTTATTCTCCGGCGACGGCAGACGAACCAGTAAACCCTCGTACAGTCGTACTCCCCTCCGTGTGGGAAACAAAAACAACGACTGGGTCTTCCCTACCTCCGTGTCGTTCCCTTCCTAGGCCTCGCCGTCGTCCACTGCCCTGGGGATCTCGGCGTGGCGTGGTCAGCGTGGTCAACGACCGACATGCATCTGAAGTGGACTATACGTGGTGAGGCTGACAGCTGGGTCCACGGCCGCACGCAAGGAAATGCCTCCTTATTACACGCAAAATAATGATTTCCTCCACCTGACATCTGGGACCCACTGAAATGGCCTCTATATTTTGCGAGAAAAACGTTACCGCCGCTGACAGCTCGGACCCACCATCTATATCTTCGCACGCAAGGAAGTGCCTCCTTATTACGCACAAAAAAATGAATACTCCCCCTGCTAGTTGGGACCCAGTATAGTGGGCCTACTAAGTTGACAGGGACGAAGGGGTTTGTCAACTTAGTCAATATGCATGATTCTAGCTCGACTGACCGTACAATGTCCATCCAACGGCCGTAGTGCTTCTTCAACCTCTGGTCTTCTTGCTCCAGCCGCCCAAAGCAGCGCCGGTCATGCCGCCTGCTCCTGCCTCCCGTGGCAGGATGTGCTGCCGCGGAGGCCTCACCGCCCCCATACTACTCCCACCGGTGGCCAGGCCATCCCACCACTCCACTCACCCACACCCCCTGTTATTCTGCAGCGATGGCAGCGCAGCCGAACAAGTGAACCCTCGTACTCCTCTCCGCGTGGGCATCCACTGCCGCGTCTTCCCCGGCTCCGCGTCGTCCCCTTCCTAGGCCTCGCCGTCGTCCACTGCCGTGGTGCTGTCAGCGCGGCGTGGTCAATGTGGTCAACGACCGAATTCCATTGGAAGAATATTGTACGTGGAGAGGCTGACAGGTGGGTCCACGGCCACAAGGAAGTGCCTCCTTATTACGCGGAAAATAATAATTCCTCCACCTGACAGCAGGGACCCACCGGACGCCCACCAGTATATCGCGAAAAAAACGTTTGCCCCTGACTGCTGGGACCCACCTGACGGGCCACCGTATTTCGCGAAAAAAACGTTCCCCCTGCTGTCAGCTCGGACCCACCAGAAGTGCCTCCATATTATGCACCAAAAAATGAATACCCCCTGCTAGTTGTGACCCACCTTGGTGGGAGGCTGACTTGTGGGCCTACTAAGTTGACGGGGGACGAAGGGCTTTGTCAACTTAGTCAATATGCACGATTCTAGCTCCAGTGACCGTACGATGTCCATCCAACGGCCATAGTGCTTCTTCAACCTCTGGTCTTATTGCTCCAGCCGCCCAAACCAGCGCCGGTCGTGCCTCGTGCTCCTGCCTCCCGTGGCCGGCTGCGATACGGCGGAGGCCTCACCGCCCCCTACTACTCCCACCACTGGCCAGGCCATCCCTCTACTCACCCACACCCCCTGTTATTCTACGGTGACGGCAGCCTCACACCGCGGCGAACTAGTGAACCCTCGTACTCCTCTACGCGTGGGCATCCACTGCCGCGTCTTCCCCGGCTCCGCGTCGTCCCCTTCCTAGGCCTCGCCGTCGTCCACCGCCCTGGTGCTCTCAGCGTGGTGTGGTCAACGTGGTCAAGGAACGGCTTCCATCGGACGTGGACTATACATGGAGAGGCTGACAGCTGGGTCCATGGCCGCAGCAAGGAAGTGCCTCCTTATTACGTGCAAAATAATTATTCCTCCACCTGACAGCGGGGACCCACCGGACGGGCCACCATATTTCGCGAAAAAAACATTTGCCCCTGACTGTTGGGACCCACCAGCTACATCTTCGCACACAAGGAAGTGCCTGACAGTCGGGACACACCTGGTCGAAGCGTACGTAGCGTTCTCATTCTGGTCGCGAACGTGTACGTAGATATATACTGGTGGATGTAGAGGCGCGCACGTGTCGTAGTAGAGGCGCGCACGTAGCATGTACACGTACATACAGCGGCCACGGTGCAAGAAAGAAAATACGGCCACGTATGTGTACATACGGGCGGGGTCTCGTACGCCTACTCGCGCATATGTACGGCCAGGGCTCGTGTACATGGCTGTGTCGGAACGGAGAAACAGCGTCGTCGTCGTGTTCATGGGGAGGGAACGGAATGCGTCGTGTTCATGGGGAGGCAACGGAATGCGTTATGTTCATCGGGAGGGCTTGGACGGAACAAGCAATGGAAACGAGGCCTGGTGTACCGCAGAACGGAGGAAACGGCCTTATGTTCGACCAGCCATGTTCGAAACGGGATCCTGTTGATCGGGAGGGGTCTAGCGTACCGCAAAACGGAGGAAACGGACCTCCTATGGTCAAAATGGGGGTCCTGTTCATCGGGAGGGGTGTGGCGTACCGCAAAACGGAGGAAACGAACTTGTGTTGGAGCGCTACGGTCGAAACGGGGGTCCTGTTCATCGAGAGGGGTGTGGCGTACCACAAAACGGGACTCCACGGGATACTGTTCATCTCCACTGTCGACTCCCTCCAGCCTCCACGAGCTACTATTCATCCACCGCCGACCTCCTCCAGCCTCCACCTACGACTGTTCATCCACGGGCTCCTGTTCATCCAGCCTCCACCGCGCGCTACTCCACCGGCTACTGTTCAACCACCCCTCCACGGGCTACTATTCATCCTGCCCTACACCGTCTACTGTTCATCCTGCCCTCCACTGGGTGGTCCTGTTCATCCAGCCCTCCATGGGGTCCTGTTCATCCAGCCCCAACCGGCTCGATCGATCGGGGTCCTGTTCATCCAGAGGCAACACCACAGGGTCCTGTTCATCCACCCCCACCGGGAACTGTTCATCCACCCCCCCTGCAACGCTCACTGTTCATCCAAAGGCAGCATCGATCGGCTTCAGTTAGCAGCAGTAGCGAAGGAATCGCTCGATCGGGTTCAGTTAACAGCTCCTGACAAGGATCAGGGTGGCATTTTGTCTACGCAAAGCCTGTCCTCTTCTCTTCCCACCGCAATACCTGGGATAAGAGGGATATGGAGAGGAGTTTACGGAGCACTTATCTTTTTTAATCTTAAACTTGTAGGCAATTGTCATATTTTAATTCGAATAATGTAATCTCTCGAGTCCATCTTTGTGTTATGTAATGCCTGTACTTGTATTAGCATATGAATGAGAAAAGATGAACCTTGTCGGGAACCCATGCATGTGCATGTCCATGCAGAGGTGGAGTGCCTCTTCTTTAATGAAAATAAATGAGTTTTTCTCCGGCAGTATATCCTGCCGGCACCCTCTTTGTCTACCAGAGAGCAACGTCTTCCGGGGGACAGACAAAGGGCCCAGCCCCCCGCCAACTCTTTTTTACCAAAGGCTACTGCGACCATCCTGATTGAAGCAACGTTCGAGTCATGGATGGGAGCACCTAAGTTTCTAAAGAAAGGCAAGGTTTTCTCATGCAAAGTTATAGCTTTACAGAACATTAATGGACAAGAGGTAAAACTTATCTGTTTGCTAAGGATCGATGTGTAGTGCAATCTTCTCGTCTCTTGTTGAAGCCAAGCTCACGGCAGGAACCGACAACTTCATGTAGATGAGAATGAATGCAGGGTGCGATCCTATCTACATGCATATGCAAATGCTCAATAAATGCTTATGAAGTGATCTTGGTGTGCTCATGCTTGCACGAAATCTTAGTTGCCCCCCTACAGCACTGATGACCCACAAGTGTAGGGGATCTATCGTAGCCTTTTCGATAAGTAAGAGTGTCAAATCTAACGAGGAGCGGAAGGAAATGATAAGCAGTTTTCAGTAAGGTATTCTCTGCAAGCACTGAAATTATCGGTAACAGATAGTTTTGTGATAAGATAATTTGTAACGAATAGCAAGTAATAAAAGTAAATAAGGTGCAGCAAGATGGCCCATTCCATTTTTTAGCAAAGGACAAGCCTGAACAAACTCTTATATGATGGAAAGCATTCCCAGGGACACATGAGAATTATCATCAAGCTAGTTTTCATCACGTTCATATGATTCGCGTTCAGTACTTTGATAATTTGATATGTGGATGGACCGGTGCTTGGGTACTGTCCTTACTTGGACAAGCATCCCACTTATGATTAACCCCCATTGCAAGCATCCACAACTACAACAGAATTATTAAGGTAAACCTACCCATAGCATGAAACATATGGATCCAAATCAGCCCCTTACGAAGCAACGCACAAACTAGGGTTTAAGCTTCGTCACTCTAGCAACACATCATCTACTTATTACTTCGCAATGCCTCCCTCTAGGCGCAAACAATGGTGAAGTGTCATGTAGTCAACGTTCAGATGACACCACTAGAGGGATGACAACATACATCTCATCAAAATATCGAACGAATACCAAATTCACATGACTACTTATAGCAAGACTTCTTCCATGTCCTCAGTAACAAACATAACTACTCACAAAGCATATTCATGTTCATAATCAGAGGGGTATTAATATGCATAATGGATCTGAACATATGATCTTCCACCAAGTAAACCAACTAGCATCAACTACAAGGAGTAATCAACACTACTAGCAACCCACAGGTACCAATCTGAGGTTTGGATACAAAGATTGGATACAAGAGATGCACTAGGGTTTGAGATGAGATGGTGCTAGTGAAGATGTTGACGGAGATTGACCCCCTCCCGATGAGAGGATTGTTGGTGATGATTTCCCCCTCCTGGAGGGATGTTTCCCCGGCAGAACACCTCTGCCGGAGCCCTAGATTGGTTCCACCAAGGTTCCGCCTCGTGGTGGCGGAGTTTCGTCTCGTGAGCTTGGTTATAATTTTTTCCTCGACGAAAGACTCCATAGAGCCAGAGATGGGCATCGGAGGGCCACCAGGGGGCCCACGAGGCAGGGGGCGCGCCCAGGGGGTAGGGC
The DNA here is from genome assembly GCF_003073215.2 of Triticum urartu. Lineage (NCBI taxonomy): Eukaryota > Viridiplantae > Streptophyta > Magnoliopsida > Poales > Poaceae > Triticum > Triticum urartu. Next base: position 343,827,123 of record NC_053028.1, read on the forward strand.
GCGCCCCCACCCTCGTGGACGGTGGGTGGCCCCCCTCTGGTACTTCTTTCGCCCAATATTTTTTATATATTCTGAAACGTGCTCCTGTGAAGTTTCAAGACTTTTGGAGATGTGCAGAATAGGTCTCTAATGTTTGCTCCTTTTCCAGCCTAGAATTCCAGCTGCCGGCATTCTCCCTCTTCATGTAAACCTTGTAAAATAAGAGAGAATAGGCATAAGTATTCTGACATGATGTGTAATAGCAACCCATAATGCAATAAATATCGATATAAAAGCATGATGCCAAATGGATGTATCAACTCCCCCAAGCTTAGACCTCGCTTATCCTCAAGCGAAAGCCAAAATCGAAAAATATGTCCACATTTTTAGAGATAGAGGTGTCGATAAAATAAAATACGGACATGAGGGCATCATGATCATTCTTAGAACAGCAACATATATATATATATTGTCATATGATAACTTATGCTAAAGTAACAATTCAATCACAATTTCAAGTATGAATCATAAACTTCATTGAGAACCAACAAACTCTAATCTCAGTCATTGAGGAAATTGCAATTTATCATAACATAGGAAAGAGTCATTATAAGAGCTTTTCAGCAAGTCCACATACTCAACTATCATTTAGTCTTTCACAATTGCTAACACTCACGCAATATTTATGGGTATGAAGTTTTAATCGGACACACAGAAAGATAGGGGCTTATAGTTTTGCCTCCCAACCTCTTACCTCAAGAGTAATGTCAACAATAATAGTTCATGAAAACTCACATCCAATTAGCTATATATATCAAGATCTTTCCAATACATTGTGCTTGCCAAAGGATAAAGTGTAAAATGGAAAGGTGAAAATCACCATTACTCTTATATAAGGTAGAGGATAAAAGTAAAAGATAGGCCCTTCGCAGAGGGAAGCAGAGGTTGTCATGTGCTTTTATGGTTGGATGCACAAAACCTTAATGCAAAAGAACGTCACTTTATATTGCCACTTGTGATATGGACCTTTATTATGCAGTCCGCCACTTTTATTTCTTCCACATCACAAGATTGTATAAAGATTATTTCTCCACATTAATAGATCATACATACTTAGAGAGCAATTTTAATTGCGTGCACCGATGACAACTTACTTGAAGGATCCTACTCAATCCATAGGTAGGTATGGTGGACTCTCATGGCAAAAACGGGTTCAGGGATATTTGGAAGCACAAGTAGTATCTCTACTTGGTGCAAAGAAATTAGCTAGCAAGAGAGAGAAAGGTAATCTCAACATATTGGATGATCCATGACAATATAATTTATCTCAGATGTAAGAAAACATAACCCATTACGTTGTCTTCCTTGTCCAACGTCAACTCTTTAGCATATCACACTTTAATGAGTGCTCATAATTATAAAAGATGTCCAAGATAGTATATTTATATGTGAAGACCTCTCTTTCTTTAGTACTTCCTTTTAATTGCAACGATGACCAAAACTATGTTTGTCTACTCTCAACAACTTTTATTCATCATACTCTTTATATGTGAGCTCATTACTCTCCATAAGATCTCTTTATTTGTTTTTATTTCTTCTCTTTTATTTTATTCCCTCAAGATCATAGCAAAATAACCAAGCCATTGACTCAACACTAATCTTTATTATATATAGCTCATGGACTTGATCACATAGTAAGATCATAAAGCCAAACTCAAAACTAGATCACACTAAAACTTTATTCTACTAGATCAAGATATTATCAAAAGGATCGAACTAAGAAAAACGGTAAAGATAAAAGTGATGGTGATACTAACCGGGGCGCTCCCCCAAGCTTGCCAGTTGCCAAGGGGAGTGCCCATACCCATGTAATTATGTCTCTTTTGCCTGTGAAGGAGATGGAGTTGTTGATGATGTAGGCTTGTCGTCCCTCTTCTAAGGCATAGGCTCACCATCACAGAAGGATGATCGAGTCTCCGAGATCCTTAAATCTACAGCCAAACTCATCCTCTTGAATCTATATTCATACTCACAGTTTTGATTTTGCAGGTCATAGATCTGGGCTTGGAGGTGCTCGATTTTCTCATGAAGCTTGAGGATGGCCTCCCCAATGTCCTTGGCGTCCAGCTTGTGGTTGTTGGTGAACTCCATGATCCATATGTGATTGGAGTCGAGTCCATGCTCCACCATCTCTTGACACTTGAAAACTTGTTGTTCCATTGCCTCGAGCCTTGTCTCCACGCTTCCGGTCCTCCTTGGTCCCTCAACATCGCGGATGTGCAACAACCCCTCACGCATCTCAATGGTTTGAGGGTGTTGCAGCACCTCCGTGAGCTAGGGATTGATGACCTTCTCGAAGAACTTATCCTTGGGGGCACTTGAAGACGACATGGCGACCTAGATCTGTTAGAAAAAACATCTCGAAACAAAGACACGAGATATTTGCGTGTTATGGTGGTCAAAACCTTCGATTATATAATGATTTTTTACCGACCAAAAGAAGTATCGTGCAAGAAAACAAAGTCCAAAGAGCACACATGGAGCCCACAAGGCATGGGGCGCGCCCAGGGGGTAGGGCGCGCACCCTCCACCCTCGTGGAAGCCTCGTGTCCTTTCCGGTCTGCTTCTTATTTTCCTATTTTCTTAAATATTCCAAAACAGAGAAAAATTGCCATTAGAACTGTTTTGGAGTCGGTTTACTTACCGTACCGTGTACCTATTCCTTTTCGAAGTCTGAAACGTTCTGGAAAGTGTCCCTTATGTATTCCTCCGGGGTTACGGTTTCAATAACATCAGTTTCAACATTTATGGGATTACCTGAGATATAATGTTCGATACTTTGACTGTTCACCACCTTCGGATTTGTGCCTTCGATGTTGTTGATTTTTATGGCACCAGAACGATAGAACTCCTCGATAATGTAAGGAACTTCCCATTTAGAGAGAAGTTTGCGTGCAAAAAATCTTAAACAAGAGTTCTATAACAATACATAATAACCTACATTGAACTCACGTTTCTGTATCCTTTTATCATGCCATCTTTTACCTTTTTCTTTAAACAGCTTGGCATTTTCGTAAGCCTGGGTTCTCCATTCATCAAGTGAGCTAATGTCAAAAAGCCTCTTCTCACCAGCAAGTTTGAAGTCATAGTTGAGCTCTTTAATAGCCCAATATGCATTATGTTCTAATTCAAGAGGTAAGTGACATGCTTTACCATAAACCATTTTATATGGCGACATACCCATAGGATTCTTATATGCAGTTCTATTGGCCCATAATGCATCATCAAGTTTATTGGACCAATTCTTTCTAGATCTATTAACAATCTTTTTCAAAATCAATTTAATCTCTCTATTGCTAAGTTCTACTTGGCCACTAGACTGTGGGTGATAAGGAGATACAATTCTGTGATTAACATCATACTTAGCAAGCATTTTTCGAAAGGCACCATGAATAAAATGTGAACCACTATCAGTCATTAAGTATCTAGGGACTCCAAACCTTGGAAAAATAACTTCCTTAAGCATCTTAATAGAGGTGTTATGATCAGCACTACTAGTTGGAATAGCTTCTACCCACTTAGTAACGTAATCAACTGCAACTAAAATATGTGTGTATCCATTAGAGGAAGGAAAAGGTCCCATATAATCAAAGCCCCAAACATCAAATGGTTCAATTACAAGTGAATAATTCATAGGCATTTCTTGACGTCTACTAATATTACCAATTCTTTGGCATTCATCACAAGATAAGACAAACTTACGGGCATCCTCGAAGAGAGTAGGCCAATATAAACCGGATTGCAATACCTTATGTGCAGTTCTATCTCCAGCATGGTGTCGTCCATAAACTTCGGAGTGACACTTGTGTAGGATCTGTTCCTGTTCATGCTCAGGTACACAACGTCTAATAACACAATCTACTCCTTTATAAAGGTGTGGGTCATCCCAGATGTAATGTCTTAAATCATAGAAGAACTTTTTTCTTTTGCTGGTATGTGAAACTAGGTGGTATAAATTTTGCAACAATGTAATTAGCATAATCAGCATACCATGGAGCAGCACGAGAAGCATTTATGACTGCTAAGTGTTCATCGGGAAAGCTATCATCAATAGGTAGTGGGTCATCAAGAACATTTTCTAACCTAGAAAAGTTATCTGCAACGGGGTTCTCAGCTCCCTTTCTATCAATAATATGCAAATCAAATTCTTGTAGCAGGAGAACCCATCTAATAAGTCTAGGTTTAGCATCTTTCTTTTCCATAAGATATTTAATAGCAGCATGATCAGTGTGAATAGTTACTTTAGAATCAACAATATAAGGTCAGAACTTATCACAAGCAAATACAACTGCTAAGAATTCCTTTTCAGTAGTAGCATAATTTCTCTAGGCATTGTCTAGAGTTTTACTAGCAAATTGAATAAAATTTATTTTTTTATCAACTCTTTGTCCTAGACCAGCACCAACAGCATAGTCACTAGCATCACACATGATTTCAAAGAGTAAGTTCCAATTAGGTGGCTGAACAATAGGTGCAGAAATCAAGTATTTCTTAAGTATTTCAAATGCTTCTACACAATCATCATCAAAGACAACAGGAATAGCTTTTTGTAATAGATTAGTCAGAGGCAGGGAAATTTTTGAGAAGTCCTTTATGAACTTCCTATAAAAACCGGCATGACCAAGGAAACTTCTTGTACCTTTGATGTCCTTGGGACACGGTGATAACCCACAAGTATAGGGGATCAATTGTACCCTCTTTCGATAAGTAAGACTGTTGAACCCAATGAGGAGCTAAAGGTAGAACAAATATTCCCTCAAGTTCTATCGACCACCGATACAACTAAACACACGCTTGACGTTTGCTTTACCTAGAACAAGTATGAAACTAGAAGTACTTTGTAGGTGTTTTTGGATAGGTTTGCAAGATAATAAAGAGCACGTAAATAAAAGCTAGGGGCTGTTTAGATAAAGAAGCAATAAACTAAGTATAGCGAGTCTGGAAAAGTGGTGGTAGGAGTTGCGAAATTTTCCCTAAGCAATTGACTACTTTACTAGACCGATAGCAAGTTTTATGTGGGAGAGGCCACTGCTAGCATGTCATCCCTGACTTGGAATTCTATGCACTTATGATTGGAACTATTAGCAAGCATCTGCAACTACTAACATTCATTAAGGTAGAACCCAACCATAGCATTAAGATATATTGGTCCGCCTTCAATCCCATATGCATCAATTTCTATGCTAGGTTGAAGCTTCTGTTACCCTTGCCCTCCAATACATCGTCCTATCAACATACAACTAACCCTATGGTGTGATCCACGCGCGTGCTCATATGATGGGCACCAAAGGATAGCAACATAACCACAGGCAAATTAAATCAATCATAGCAATTCATCAACCACCGATAGGACAACGGAAATCTACTTAGACATCATAGGATGGCAACACATCATTGGATAATAATATGAAGCATAAAGCACCATGTTCAAGTAGAGGGTACAGCGGGTTGCGAGAGAGTGGACCATTGTAGATAGAGGGTGGAAAGTGATGGAGATGTTGGTGAAGATGGCGGAGGTGTTGGTGTAGATTGCGGTGATGATGATGGCCCCCAGCGGCGTTCCGGCGCCACCGGAAGCAAGGGGCACAGAGCCCCCCTTCTTCTTCTTCTTCCTTAAACTTCTCCCTAGGTGGGAGAAGGGTTTCCCCTCTGGTCCATGGCCTCCATGGCATGGGAGGGGCGAGAGCCCCTCCGAGTTTCGATCTGCCCTTTCACCGTTTCTTATATTCCCGGAGATCCATAACTCCGATTGGGCTGAAATTTTAAGAAGATCTCTATCCGGATATTAGCTTTCCTGCGGCGAAAAAAGGGCATCAACCGCCTTACGGGGTGGCCACGAGGGGCCCAGGGCGCCCCTGCCCCCCTGGGGCGGGCCGCCTGCTCGTGGCCCCCTTGGGCATCGTCTCGCATTGATTTTTCTTCCCGAAAATCACACATATTCCAAAAAAAAATCTCCGTCAGTCTTTATCCCGTTTGGACTCCGTTTGATATGGATTTTCTATGAACAAAAAACATGCAACAAAGAGGAACTGGCACTGGGCACTGGATCAATATATTAGTCCCAAAAATAGTATAATAAGTTGCCAAAAGTATATGAAAGTTGTAGAATATTGGCATGGAACAATCAAAAATTATAGATATGACAGAGAGGTATCACACGGCATCCTTTCAATAGCATGTAGCGACCAGACCTCAAACGGTCCAATCTCTGTCCTCAAGTGTCATCCCTGGATCAGTAATGCTGACACCACATAGTAATTGAAGGATTTATAACAGAGTAGCAATCACACACTTATTACGTCGAGTGTCTCAAAAGAGAACTTATTACAATAAATATGGCTTAAGGCCATCTAATAACAATAACAGTGGAAGGCTTGGAAGATAAGCGAGTCCATCAACTCCAACGGCATCACTGAGTATAGAACCACGACCTAAAAGGCATCTTACTCGTCGTCTGAAATGACTGCAACATGAACGTTGCAGCCCAAAACGGGTCAGCAAATGGAATATGCTGGCAATGTAACACATAGAGAGTGATGGAAGAATAAAACTATACTACATACATATTTGGCTGGTGGAGAGCTCTATGGTTACAGTTTTGCGTAAAGCCAATTTTTCCCTACTGCAAAGGAATAAATTTTATTTAACTATCATGGTAGTTATTAAACATTGAGAATGGTTGACAGCATTCTCAATCCCAATTAAGCATCATCATTAAAAACCCAACAAAATTAATTAGAGTACATGATGAGATTCACATGATAATCCAAGTACTAGATACTCAAGATGTCCATAACCAGGGGCACGGCTAACCACGATTAGTTTATACACTCTGTAGAGGTTTGTGCACTTTTCCCCACAAGACTCAATCTCTTCCGTTGGGATTCTCGCACTACATGGTGTTTGAGAAATGGATGACTGAGACATAGTCTTTCAGAAGCGCTAGCACCTTATGATGGGTAGACCGTACCACCTACATCCCCTACATCTGCTAGTCTACCACTGTAAGAGTTCGCACGACTTAATCAACTATGCTATAGCCCATAGTAGCTTGTGGCTGCACACGGAAGTTTCTAGCATGAATAATCTCACGATCCCTTTGAGCCTGGGTGGCGGTCCAAAGAAAAACATGCAATCGCTGGAATACCCAGGTGCCTCAATCCACCCAGATGTGTATTTAAGTTGCCACCTTAGATAAACCATTAATTTAACATCCTCACATTTGTCATGGATTTCACTCACCCCATCCACGTCTACTAGCATAGCATGGCATAAGAAAGCGAACGTAGAAGTAACTCCCAAAGGTTTGATAATAAACAGGTAATAGGTACTACCTCATCTACTTCCCAGACCCACAATTTAATTAGATCCTAATCATGCAATGGTGTGAGGATTGATCTAATGCAAAAAAATTGGGTAGTAGGATGGTATGATCAAAGTGTTACTTTCCTTGCTGATGATCCGCAAAACCTAGCGATTCGAAGTAGCAAGCGGCGCACTTCGGGTACTCTATCGCAAACAAACAAGCATACAATAAGTACTCAACTAATGCACAGGTAAAACTCGAATAAGAGATCTAACCAGATATTTCAACTTAAGAACTCCGGTTGGCAAAAAGAAGCAAATCGAACGAAGCAACGAAAAACAAACGGCAAAAGAAAAAGGCTTCGTTTACTATTCTGGATCTAGGGTAATTTTTACAGAGGCAAAAACTTGTTTGAGTTGGTTAAACGGAAAAAGGGTTTCGAGACGAAAGTCCAGGTGCTTGAATCAGCTGATCCCGACAAACGAGCGAAAAGTTAAACTAAAACAAACATCGTATCAGAAATCGCGATCAGAAAATTCGCGGATTTAATCCGAGAAAAAGAAAAATGATGAACGGGTTTACGAATGAACGTTCGTTAACTGGAACTAAACGAAGAACGCGTTCGGTAAAACGAACGAACGAGCGAACGCTCGCTAAAAAAATAAACCGGAGAAAAACCAATCTATTAAAAAAACGAAAACTCGGGTTTTCTAAAAAAATCAAAACGGTTTTTCTCAGAAAACCGGGGCGGCGGCTACCTCGGCTCGGGGCTCCGGCACCGGCGGGTGGTGCGGTGTGGCGGGGCGACGGCTGCGGCGCGGTGGCGGCGATAGGCGGCGCGGGCGGCGTGCGGTGGCGGCGCTGGCGGCGTGGGGAGGCAGCGGGTGTGGGGCTGCAGGGGGGTCCGGCAGGGTTATAAAAGGGGGGGGTCCGGCGACTTGGGGAAGGGGGCGGCCTCGGGAGGCGGGTCCTCCCCGGACTCGGCGGCGGTGGGCGGGACTTCTGTCCCGACCCGAGCGGGAGGCGGGAGTGGCTGGCTGGGCCGGCTTGCTCGGCTGGGCCCTTGGCCCAGTCGGGCGCAGGGTCTCTTTTTTTTAAAAACAATAACGCTGCAACAATAAAAAATCTAGAAAAATAAATAAAATTCTAAAAATGCCAAAACAACTTTTCACTGTCTAAATAAAATATTTAGAACAGGATGAACATTTTCTTGGCCCTAAATGCGATTTTTGAAAACGTGCAATTTTTCCTAAATTCAAATAAAATAGCAAATAAAACCAAAATAAAATCTTATTTGATTTTTTATTAAATCCCCAATATTTCTTTATTTTGGGAAAGTCATTTTATTCCCTCTCTCATAATTTTTATAATAGAAATAATTTAAGATAAAATAAATAAAATCAAATGATCCTATTTTCAAAATTTTAGACAACTAAAATATGAAAATTACGAAATCCACAACTCTCTCCGAGGGTCTTTGAGTTGCGGGAAATTTCTAGGATCAACAAAAATGCAATAAATATGATATGCAATTATGATCTATTGTATAACATCCCAAATTGAAAATTTGGGATGTTACAAACCTACCCCCCTTAAGATGAATCTCGCCCTTGAGATTCGGGTTGGCTAGAAAATAGGTGAGTGTGGTCCTTCAACAGATCTTCCTCTCGTTCCCAGGTGGCTTCATCCTCCATGTGGTGGCTCCACTGAACTTTGCAAAACTTGATAACCTTGATGCGGGTGACTCGGTACTCAAGAATCCTGACTGGTCTCTCCTCATAGGTCAAATCACTGTCCAACTGAATCGCTTCCAGCGGCACTGTATCTCTTAGCGGTATATCAGCCATCTCTGCGTGGCACTTCTTTAACTGGAAAATGTGGAACACATCGTGAACTCCTGACAATCCTTCGGGCAATTCCAATTTGTAGGCTACTTCTCCCATACGCTCCACAACTTTGTATGGTCCTACAAAACGTGGCGCTAACTTTCCCTTAACTCCAAAGCGCTTAACTCCTCGAAGTGGAGATACTCGAAGATAAACTCGGTCTCCGACTTCGTAAACTGTCTCCTTGCATTTTGAATCTGCGTAGCTCTTCTGTCTGGACTGGGCTACCTTGAGCCTATCACGAATCAATTTTACTTTTTGTTCAGACTCCTTAATCAGATCTGGTCCAAACAACTGGCGGTCTCCAACTTCGTCCCATGACAACGGGGTCCTGCACCTCCTTCCGTACAAGGCTTCGAAAGGGGCCATCTTCAAACTGGATTGATAACTGTTGTTGTAAGAGAACTCTGCATATGGCAAATTTTCATCCCAACTAGATCCATAATCTAGCGCACAAGCTCTCGGCATATCCTACAAAATCTGATTGACTCTCTCGGTCTGTCCATCTGTCTGCGGATGGAAATTTGTACTGAACTCTAGCCTAGTACCCAAAGTTTCATGCAACTAATTCCAGAACTTTGAGGTAAACTGGGTTCCTCTCCTTGGAACTCCATGCAGACATACGATTCTGGTCATGTATATCTTTGCCAACTTGGCACTAGTATTGGTAGTCTTCACTAGGATGAAATGAGCTACCTTTGTCAAACGATCGACTACAACCCATATCGAGTCATAGCCTGAATGAGTTCTGGGCAATCCTGTGATAAAATCCATGCCTAACTTATCTCGCTTCCATTCAGGTATTAGCAATGGCTGTAGCAATCTTGTTGGCTTCTGATGCTCTGCCTTTACTCTATGACATACATCACAAACGGCTACATACTCCGCAATATCCTCCTTCATTCCGGTCCACCAGAAAATATCCTTCAAATCCAAATACATCTTGGTATTTCCTGGGTGAATCGAATATGGTGAATCATGGGCCTCTTGCAGAATCAATTTCCTGATCTCCGAATCATTAGGCACATAGATCCGGTCTTCAAACCATAGGGTATCGTGCTCATCCTCACGAAATCCTTTAGCTTTTCCTTTGCTTATTTTCTCCTTAATAGAAGCAATCTCCTTGTCAGTCTTCTGGGCTTCTCTGATCTTATCCATCAACGTAGACTGAATCTCCAATGCTGCTACATAGCCTCTCAGAACTATCTCCAAACATAGCTCATGAAGACTCTCGGCTAACTCCTTTGGTAAATCTCCCGTCATTAAGGTGTTGACATGACTTTTATGGCTCAACGCGTCAGCTACCATGTTAGCCTTTCCAGGGTGATAATGCAATCTCATATCATAATCCTTGATGAGTTCCAACAATCTCCTTTGTCCAAGATTCAACTCCTTCTGCGTGAAAATGTACTTCAAACTCTTGTGATCCGTGTACACCTCACAATGGTTTCCAATGAGAAAATGTCTCCAAGTCTTCAATGCATGCACTAAGGCTGCTAACTCCAAATCATGCGTAGAATAATTCAAATCATGAGGCTTAAGCTGTCGTGAGGCATAGGAAACAACTCTTCCTTCTTGCATAAGCACTGCTCCAAGTCCTCGACGTGAAGCGTCGCAATACACCTCATAATCCTTGGTCTGATCTGGCAAAATCAACACTGGTGATGTAACCAAACGTTTCTTCAACTCCTGGAAACTAGCCTCACATTCCTCAGTCCATATGAACTTGGTATCCTTATTCAACAACTCCGTCATAGGTTTCGCAATCTTCGAGAAATTTTCAATGAATCTCCGGTAGTATCCTGCAAGTCCAAGAAAACTCCGGATCTCTCCAACTGTTGTTGGCGCTTCCCAATTTGTCACAATGTCAACCTTGGTGGGATCCACTTCTATACCTTCTCCGGATATGACGTGTCCGAGAAATCCAACTTCCTTCAACCAAAACTCACATTTGCTAAACTTGGCATATAACTGATGTTCTCTGAGCTTACCAAGTACCAAACGCAAATGCTCCTTATGCTCCTCTTCATTCTTCGAGTAAACTAGGATATCATCAATGAACACTACGACGAACTTATCCAAAAACTCCATAAACACTTTGTTCATCATGTTCATAAAATATGCAGGTGCGTTAGTCAGGCCAAATGACATAACGGTATACTCGTACAGCCCATACCTGGTGGTAAAAGCCGTTTTAGGTATATCCTGTTCTCGAATTTTCAACTGATGGTATCCTGACCGCGGATCGATCTTGGAAAATACCTTAGCTCCTTGCAATCGATCAAACAGATCATGGATCATCGGTAGTGGGTACTTGTTCTTGATGGTTACTTCATTCAATCCTGGATAATCAACGACCATCCTTAACGATCCATCCTTCTTCTCTACTAGAAGTATTGGCGATCCCCAAGGTGAAGAACTTGGGCAAATATATCCTTTATCCAGTAACTCCTTAATTTGCTTCTTAATCTCTTCCAAATCCTTTGCGGGCATCCTATAAGGTCTCTTAGATATTGGCCCTGTGCCTGGCAAAAGCTCAATAAAAAACTCAATATCTCTATCCGGTGGCATGCCTGGAAACTCTTCTGGAAATACATCGGGGAACTCCTTCACTACTGGTACTTCCTCCTGCACAACTCCTGTTAGGCAATTTACTTGAGTCCCTTTCGGCACATGCCGGGATACATACTTGATCCTTCTCCCTTCTGGGGTGGTAAGCAAAATTGACTTGCTGGCACATTCAATGTTCCCTTCATACTTTGATAACCAATCCATGCCTAATATCACATCCAATTCTTGGGATTCCAATACTATTAGGTCCGAGGGAAATACATAGTTACCAATCCTTAATGGTAACCGATCACACCATAGACTAGCCATATACTCTGCTCCAAGCAAGGTTACTAACATGGGTGACCTAAGGGCTTGGGTTGGCAGTTTATACTTATCCACAAATCCCCTTGATATGTATGAATGCGATGCACCAGTATCAAAAAGAACGAGTGCAGTAAATGACTTAACCAAAAACATACCTATTACTGCATCGGGCTGGGCTTCAACCTCCTACACATTCACGTGGTTCACCTGTCCCCTGTTGAAAGGGTTTGGCTTCTTCCCAGAGCTTCCATTGCCATTTCCATTTTGGGCTTCAGGACATTCATTAGCATAATGTCCGGTCTTCTGGCACTTAAAGCAAGTGACTTGGCTCAGGTCTCTCTTGGCTAGGGTTGATGGGTTGGTGCGGTTCTGGCCGTTGCTTCCTCCATTCCCAGTACCATTCTTGTGGCCATTATGATTGTGCGAGCTACCTCCTCCATGGGTATGCTGAAAATTTCCTCCTGGTCTAGGGGTAAAATGTGGCTTCAGCTGAGCTCCTGAATTGTACTTCCCTTGTCCATACTTCCGCTTGAGGTTTTCAATTTGTTGCTGCTTCCCTTCAATCATGAGAGCACGATCTACCAACTCCTGGTAGTTGTTGAAGGTTGCTACCATCAACTGCATGCTCAACTCATCATTCAGTCCTTCCAGAAACTTCTCCTGCTTAGCTGCATCCGTAGCAACGACATCTGGGGCATAACGTGCTAGCTTACTAAAGTCCTCCACATACTGGCCAACTGTCCTTCCTCCTTGGCGCAAGTTGCGAAACTCTCACTTCTTCATGGCCATAGCTCCTGCTGAAACATGGGCAGTACGGAAAGCCTGCTGGAACTGGTCCCATGTGATAGTCTCGACATGGAAGAAGGCTTTGAAATTCTCCCACCATGATGCTGCGGGTCCTTCAAGCTGATGTGCGGGAAACTTCACCTTTTCCGCATCTGTGCATCCTGTCATGGTCAACTCCCTTGTTGTCTTGCGGATCCAATCATATGCTACTATCGGCTCGGTGCTACTGGAAAACACCGGCGGATTCAGCCTAAGAAAATGGGCTAAGTGATCAACAGGTGGTGGTGGTGGTGGTGGGTTGTTGTTGTTGTTCCCCTGATTCTGATTCTGGACTAGCAACTGCATCAATGTGTTCTGCTGCTGGATCAACTGAGTGAGCTCCGGTGGGAAAGTAAATTCAGGGTCACGTCTCGGAGGCATCTGAGGGTTTAGAAAAGATGAGATTTAAGAATAGAGAGGGTTCTAGAGAGAAAACACTACCCATATGCACATGAGGCAAAGCAAACAATTCACTTCATTCAATCAAACAAGGGCATACAATCGATCTAACTATCGCAAAAGTGCTCAGACTACTATATTTACAAGGTGGACTACTACTACTGTTGGGGTGCTCTACTAGAAATATTCTTCGGCTGTAGACTCCATGATATCTGCTCCAGCTTCATCAACATAGTCATCATCGCTATCATCTAGATCCGAGTTGGTGTCGTCGATGATGATGTAGTCTTCCGGGCGAATCTCCTTGGGTTCTTTGTCTTCCTCTACTTGTGTAGGGTCTCCCAGAAATATTCCAATCTTCTTGATCAGATTGTCATTCTTCTCCACTAATACTTCGATTTCCTCTTCATAATCTTCACGTGTAGCCTTGAGTTCTTCCTCCAGTTCCTTGATTCTTGTCTTCGCCTTCTTCAGTTCTATCATGTCGGTGCACATCTAGTTCTCCTGACGTCGAATGTGTTGGTTTAACTCCTGGATAAAAGCTGCAATTGATCTATCCTTCTTGGTGCTGATCATCTCCCAGTGCTCATCTCAGCGCCCACAAATCTGGTAGATAGTATAGTATCCTTGAGATCATTGCGGTAAACTTCTCCAATGCGTCCCATGGCGATGTGAGCTGCCATGATCTCTCCTAGACTCCATGTTGGTGCATCAAAAGAAAACTCTATGGGTTCACTGACTGGCATGAACGTCCTTCCTGGAACTTGAACATGAATCATCCAGTGCTCTTCTTCCGGTAATGTGGCATTGTAGGTTCTGGTGAAGCTTGGTACTCCTATGTTCAGGTATCTAGTGACTTCCTTCAAGTGACGTCCAAAGGGTGTATCTTCATCCGGTTGTGTGAACTTGTTCCTTGCATCCGCCATCCTAAAAGAGTAGAAAAGATGAGAGGTCGGAAGGATAAGAGTGAGTAGTGATCAAGGGCTTTAGCTTAGCGATCGTGTCCTCCAGTCAGCATGTGCTCTGATACCATCTTGTAGCGACCAGACCTCAAACGGTCCAATCTTTGTGGTCAGGTGTAATCCCTGGATCAGTAATGCTGACACCACACAGTACTTGAAGGATTTATAACAGAGTAGCAATCACACACTTGTTACATCGAGTGTCTCAAAAGAGAACTTATTACAATAGATATGGCTTAAGGCCATCTAATAACGATAACAGCAGAAGGCTTGGAAGATAAGTGAGTCCATCAACTCCAACGGCATCACTGAGTATAGAACCACGACCTAAAAGGAATCTTACTCGTCATCTGAAAAGTCTGCAACATGAACGTTGCAGCCCGAAACGGGTCAGCACATGGAATATTCTGGCAATGTAACACATAGAGAATGATGGAAGAATAAAACTATACTACATGCATATTTGGCCGATGGAGAGCTCCATGGTTACAGTTTTGCGTAAAGCCAATTTTTCCCTACTGCAAAGGAACAAATTTTATTTAACTATCATGGTAGTTATTAAACATTGAGAATGGTTGACAGCATTCTCAATCCCAATTAAGCATCATCATTAAAAACCCAACAAAACTAATTAGAGTACATGATGAGATTCACATGATAATCCAAGTACTAGATACTCAAGATGTCCATAACCGGGGACACGACTAACCACGATTAGTTTATACACTCTGCAGAGGTTTGTGCACTTTTCCCCACAAGACTCGATCTCCTCCATTGGGATTCTCGCACTACATGGTGTTTGAGAAACGGATGACTGAGACATAGTCTTTCAGAAGCGCTAGCACCTTACGATGGGTAGACAGTACCACCTACATCCCCTACATCTGCTAGTCTACCACTGTAAGAGTTTGTACGACTTAATCAACTATGCTAGAGCCCATAGTAGCTTGTGGCTGCACACGGAAGTTTCTAGCATGAATAATCTCAAGATTCCTTTGAGCCTGGGTGGCGGTCCAAAGAAAAACATGCAATCGCTGGAATACCCAGGTGCCTCAATCCACCCAGATGTGTATTTAAGTTGCCACCTTAGATAAACCATTAATTTAACATCCTCACATCTGTCATGGATTTCACTCACCCAATCCACGTCTACTAGCATAGCATGGCATAAGAAAGCGAACGTAGAAGTAACTCCCAAAGGTTTGATAATAAACAGGTAATAGGTACTACCTCATCTACTTCCCAGACCCACAATTTAATTAGATCCTAATCATGCAATGGTGTGAGGATTGATCTAATGCAATAAAAACTGGGTAGTAGGATGGTATGATCAAAGTGTTACTTGCCATGCTGATGATCCGCAAAACCTAGTGATGCAAAGTAGCAAGCGGCGCACTCCGGGTACTCTATCGCAAACAAACAAACATACAATAAGTAGTCAACTAATGCACAGGTAAAACTCGAATAAGAGATCTAACCAGATAGTTCAACTTAAGAACTCCGGTTGGCAAAAAGAACCAAATCGAACGAAGCAATGAAAGACAAACGATAAAAGAAAAAGGCTTCGTTTACTATTCTGGATCTAGGGCAATTTTTATAGAGGCAAAAACTTGTTGGAGTTGGTTAAACGGAAAGAGGGTTTCGAGATGAAACTCCAGGCGCTTGAATCGCCTGATTCCGACAAACGAGCGAAAAGTTAAACTAAAACGAACATCGGATCAGAAATCGCGATAAGAAAAATCGCGGATTTAATCTGAGAAAAAGAAAAACGACGAACGAGTTAATGAACGAACGTTCGTTAACTGGAACTAAACGAAGGACGCGTTCGGTAAAATGAATGAACGAGCGAACGCTCGCTAAAAAATAAACCGGAGAAAAACCGATCTATTAAAAATACGAAAACTCGGGTTTTCTAAAAGAACTGAAACGACTTTTCTCAGAAAACCGGGGCGGCGGCTACCTCGGCTCGGGGCTCCGGCGAGGCTCCGGCGGAGCCCCGGCGGCGGCGGGTGGTGCGGGGCGGCAGCTGCGGTGCGGCGGCAGGGGCGCAGGGCGGCGGCGGCGGCGACATGCGGCGCGGGCGACGTGCGGTGGCGGCGCTGGCGGCGTGGGGAGGCGACGGCGGGTGTGGGGCTGCAGGGGGGTCCGGCGGGTTTATAAAGGGGGGGGGTGTCCGGCGACTTGGGGAAGGGGGCGGCCTCGGGAGGTGGGTCCTCCCCGGACTCGGCGGCGGCGGCGGTCGGGACTCCTGTCCCGACCCGGGCGGGAGGCGGCGGCGGCTGGCTGGGCCGGCCAGCTTGGCTGGGCCCTTGGCCTAGTCGGGCGCGGGGTCTCTTTTTTTAAACAATAACGCTGCAACTAAAAAGTTCTAGAAAAATAAATAAAACTCTAGAAATGCCAAAGTAAAATTTCCCCTTCTAAATAAAATATTTAGAACATGATGAACATTTTCTTGGCCCTAAATGCAATTTTTGAAAACGTGCAATTTTTCCTAAATTCAAATAAAATAGCAAATAAAACCAAAATAAAATCTTATTTAATTTTTTTATTAAATCCCCAATATTTCTTTATTTTGGGAAGTCATTTTATTCCCTCTCTCATAATTTTTATAATAGATATAATTGAATATAAAATAAATAAAATCAAATGATCATATTTTCAAAATTTGAGACAACTCAAATATGAAAATAACGGAATCCCCAACTCTCTCCGAGGGTCGTTGAGTTGCGTGAAATTTCTAGGATTAACAAAAATGCAATAAATATGATATACAATGATGATCTATTGTATAACATTCCAAATTGAAAATTCGGGATGTTACATAGCATAAATTTAGCTTTGCCAGCTTCAATACCTCTTTCAGAAATTTTATGTCCCAAGATAATACCTTCATTAACCATAAAGTGGCACTTCTCCCAATTCAAGACAAGGTTAGTTTCTTCACATCTCTGCAAAACTCGGTCAAGGTTGCTCAAGCAATCATCAAAAGAGGATCCATAAACAGAGAAATAATCCATGAAAATTTCACAAATCTTTTCAAAAAAGTCATAGAATATAGCCATCATGCATCTTTGAAAGGTAGCACGTGCATTACATAAACCAAAAGGCATACGTCTATAAGAAAAGGTGCCGAAAGGGCAAGTAAAAGTAGTCTTTTCTTGATCATGAGCTGACACGGGTATTTGAGAGAAACCAGAGTAACCATCTAGAAAGCAAAATGTGTATGTTTGGATAATCTTTCTAGCATTTGATCAATAAAAGGTAAACTGTAATGATCCTTTTTAGTAACTTTATTTAATTTGCGGAAATCAATTACCATCCTATAACCTGTAATAATTCTTTGTGGGATCAATTCATCTTTATCATTAGGAACAACAGTAATACCTCCCTTCTTAGGGACACAATGGACAGGACTTACCCACTGACTATCAGCAACGGGATAAATTGTACCTGCTTCAAGGAGCTTTAATATTTCCTTTCTTACCACTTCTTTCATCTTAGGATTTAGCCGTCGTTGGTGATCAATAACCGGTTTGGCGTCTTTCTCCAAATTTATTTTGTGTTGACATTGAGTGGGCCTAATGCCCTTAAGATCATCAAGAGTATATCCAATAGCAACATGGTGCTTCTTCAGAGTTTTAAATAATTTCTCCTCTTTCATGCTCTGAAAGGTTAGCACTAATAATAACAGGATATATCTTCTTTTCATCAAGATAAGCATATTTAAGAGTATCAGGTAACGGTTTAAGCTCAAAACCAGGATCACCATTGGGTGGAGGTGGATCCCCTAGGATTTCAACAGGCAAGTTTTTTTTTCAGAATAGGTCCTTGTTTAAAGAATACTTCATCTATTTCGCTTCTTTCATTCATAAACATATCGTTTTCATGGTCTAGCAAATATTGTTCTAAAGGATCATTAGGAGGCACGGCAATAGAAGCAAGACCAATAATTTCATCTTTACTAGGAAATTCTTTACCATCGGGTTGTCTACAAAATTTAGCAAAATTAAACTCATGAGACAAATCCCCTAAACCAACAGAAACAATATCCTTATTGCAGTCTATCTTAGCATTGACAGTATTCAAGAAGGGTCTACCAAATATAATGGGACAAAAGTCATCTTGTGGGGAACCGATAACAAGAAAATCAGCAGGGTATTTAACTTTCCCACACAAGACTTCAACATCTCTAACAATCCCAACTGGTGAAATAGTATCTCTATTAGCAAGCTTAATTGTAGAATCAATTTCTTCTGTCTCAGCAGGTGCAATATCATGCATAATTTCTTGGTATAAGGAATGAGGTATTTCACATTTCACTTGCACTAGTACCCATATCACATAAGCCATGATAGCAATGATCTCCTATTTTAACAGAAATAACAGGCATGCCTACAACAGGTCTATATTTATTTTTAGCATCAGGTCTAGCAATTCTAGCAGCTTCAGTGCGGAAGTAAATAACATGACCATCAATATTATCGGCCAAGAGATCTTTAACCATAGCAATACTAGGTTCAAATTTAATTTTCTCAGGGGGTTCAGGTGTCTTTATATTACTTTTGATAACCACAGTTGAAGCTTTAGCATGATCCTTTATTCTCACAGGGAAAAGTGGTTTCTCAATATAAGCCGTAGGAACAACAGGATCATCATAAGTGATAGTCTTTTCTTCAACTTTAATAGGAGCAACTACTTTTACCTAAGTGGGAGGATTATATTTAAACCACTTCTCCTTATGGAGATCAACATGAGTAGCAAAGGATTCACAGAAAGAAGGTACTATCTCAGAGTCAAGTCCATACTTAGTGCTAAATTCATGGAAAGCATCGGTATCCATAAAAGATTCAACACAATCAAACTTAGGTGTTATACCTGACTCCTTACCTTCGTCGAGGTCCCAATCTTCAGAGTTGCATTTAATTCTTTGCAATAAATCCCATTTTAATTCAATAGTCTTCATCATAAAAGATCCAGTACAAGAAGTATGAGAGAAAGTCGAGCATAAAATTTTTGAATAATCATTTCTTTTGAGAGCTCATGATTGGGGCATGAATATAACATTGAATTAAGCCTCCCCCAAGTTTGAGCGATGCTTTCTCCTTCGCGAGGCCAAAAATTATGTATATAATTATGATCACGATAAACAAGATGCATAGGATAAAACTTCTGATGAAATTCCAATTTACATCGCTTGTAGTCCCATGATCCCATATCATCACATAGCCGATACCATGTCAATGCCTCTCCCTTCAAATATAAAGGGAAGACCTTCTTCTTGATAACATCATCGGGCATACCTGCAAGCTTAAATAATCCACAAACTTCATCCACATAGATTAAGTGTAAATCGGGATGCAATGTTCCATCTCCTACAAAAGGATTAGCTAGCAGTTTCTCTATCATACCCAAAGGAATTTCAAAGTAAACATTTTCAGTAGGTTTAGTAGGTTGAGGAGAAAGTCTTTGCTCTACTGGTCGGGGTGAAGATACCCCGAACAAGCTCCTCAAAGCATTATGTTCCATAGTAACAAGTGACAGTAAATTTCAGCACACTATATAAATTTTTCCTTACCAAATTCCACCTACCAAAGGCGCTTCAATCCCCGGCAACAACACCAGAAAAGAGTCTTGATGACCCACAAGTGTAGGGGATCTATCTTAGCCTTTTCGATAAGTAAGAGTGTCGAACCCAACGAGGAGCAGAAGGAAATGATAAGCAGTTTTCAGTAAGGTATTCTCTGCAAGCACTGAAATTATCGGTAACAGATAGTTTTGTGATAAGATAATTTGTAATGAGTAGCAAGTAATAAAAGAAAATAACGTGCAGCAAGATGGCCCAATCCTTTTTGTAGCAAAGGACAAGCCTGGAAAAACTCTTATATGAAGGAAAGCGCTCCCGAGGACACATGGGAATTATCGTCAAGCAAGTTTTCCTCACGTTCATATGATTCGCGTTCGGTACTTTGATAATTTGATATGTGGGTGGACCGGTGCTTGTGTACTATCCTTACTTGGACAAGCATCCCACTTATAATTAACCCTCATTGCAAGCATCTGCAACTACAATAGAAGTATTAAGGTAAACCTAACCATAGCATGAAACATATGGATCCAAATCAGCCCCTTACAAAGCAACGCACAAACTAGGGTTTAAGCTTCTGTCACTCTAGCAACCCATCATCTACTTATTACTTCCCAATGCCTCCCTCTAGGCCCAAACAATGGTGAAGTGTCATGTAGTCGACGTTCACATGACACCACTAGAGGGATGACAACATACATCTTATCGAAATATCGAATAAATACCAAATTCACATGACTAATTATAGTAAGACTTCTCCCATGTCCTCAGGAACAAATGTAACTACTCACAAAGCATATTCATGTTCATAATCAGAGGGGTATTAATATGCATAATGGATCCGAACATATGATCTTCCTCCAAGTAAACCAACTAGCATCAACTACAAGGAGTAATCAATACTACTAGCAACCCACGGGTACCAATCTGAGGTTTGGATACAAAGATTGGATACAAGAGATGAACTAGGGTTTGAGATGATATGGTGCTGGTGAAGATGTCGATGGAGATTAACCCCCTCCCGATGAGAAAATCGTTTGTGATGACGATGGTGATGAGTTCCCCCTCCCGGAGGGAAGTTTCCCTGGGAGAACAGATGTGCCGGAGCCCTAGATTGGTTCTGTCAAGGTTCCGCCTCGTGGTGGCGGAGTTTCGTCACATGAGCTTTCTTATGATTTTTTCCTCGACGAAAGACTCCATATAGCCAAAGATGGGCATCGGAGGGCCACCAGGGGGCCCACGAGGCAGGGGGCGCGCCCAGGGGGGTAGCGTGCGCCCCCCACCTGCGTGGGCGGTGGGTGGCCCCCCTCTGGTACTTCTTTCACCCAATATTTTTTATATATTCTGATATGTGCTCCCGTGAAGTTTCAGGACTTTTGGAGATGTGCAGAATAGGTCTCTAATATTTGCTCCTTTTCCAGGCCAGAATTCCAACTGCCGGCTAATAACCCACAAGTATAGGGGATCGCAACAGTTTTCGAGGGTAGAGTACTCAACCCAAATTTATTGATTCGACACAAGGGGAGCCAAATAATATTCTCAAGTTTAAGCAACTGAGTTGTCAATTCAACCACACCTGGAAACTTAATATCTTGAGCAAAGTGTTTAGTAGCAAAGTAATATGATAGTAATGGTAACGGTAGCAAATGGTAATGATAGCAAAATTAATGTTTTTGGTATTTTGTAGTGATGATAGCAATAGCAACGGAAAATTAAATAAGCGAAGAACAATATATGGAAAGCTCGTAAGCAATGGATCGGTGATAGAGAATTATGCCAGATGTGGTTCATCATGTAACAGTCATAACCTAGGGTGACACAGAACTAGCTCCAATTCATCAATGTAATGTAGGCATGTATTCCGAATATAGTCATACGTGCTTATGGAAAAGAACTTACATGACATCTTTTGTCCTACCCTCCCGTGGCAGCGGGGTCCTAATGGAAACTAAGGGATATTAATGCCTCCTTTTAATAGAGTACCGGACCAAAGCATTAACACATAGTGAATACATGAACTCCTCAAACCACGGTCATCACCGGGAGTGGTCCCAATTATTGTCACTTTGGGGTTGCCTGATCATAACACATAGTAGGTGACCATAGAGTTGCAAGACAGGATCAAGAACACTCATATATTGATGAAAACATAATAGGTTCAGATCTGAAATCATGGCACTCGGGCCCTAGTGACAAGCATTAAGCATAGCAAAGTCATAGCAACATCAATCTCAGAACATAGTGGATACTAGGCATCAAACCCTAACAGAACTAACTCAATTACATGATAAATCTCATCCAACCCATCACTGTCCAGCAAGCCTATGATGGAATTACTCACATACGGCAGCGAGCATCATGAAATTGGTGATGGAGGATGGTTGATGATGACGATGGTGATGGATTCCCCTCTCCGGTGCCCCGAACGGACTCCAGATCAGCCCTCCCGAGAGGTTTTAGGGCCTGGCGGTGGCTCCGTATCGTAAAACGCGATGAATCCTTCTCTCCTATTTTTCTCCCTGAAAGCAAATGTATAGAGTTGGAGTTGAGGTCGGAGGAGCTCCAGGGGGGGCCACGAGGTAGGGGGGCGTCCAGGGGGGCAGGCGCGCCCCCCCACCCTCGTGGCTAGGGTGTGGGCCCCCTGGTCTTCATCTTTTGCAAGGATTTTTTATTATTTCCAAATAGACGTTCCGTGAAGTTTCCGGTTATTCCGAGAACTTTTGTTTCTGCACATAAATAACACCATCGTAATTCTGCTGAAAACAGCGTCAGTCTGGGTTAGTTCCATTCAAATCATGCAAGTTAGAGTCCAAAACAAGGGCAAAAAGTGTTTGGAAAAGTAGATACGACGGAGACGTATCAACTCCCCCAAGCTTAAACCTTTGCTTGTCCACAAGCAATTCAGTTGACAAACTGAAAGTGATAAAGAAAAACTTTTACAAACTCTGTTTGCTCTTGTTGTTGTAAATATGTAAAGCCAGCATTCAAGTTTTCAGGAAAGATTATGAACTAACCATATTCACGATAACACATAGGTCTCATGTTTACTTATATCAATGGCATAATCAACTAGCGAGCAATAATAGTAAATCTCGGATGACAACACTTTCTCAAAAAAATCATAATATGATATAACAAGATGGTATCTCGCTAGCCCTTTCTAAGACCGCAAAACATAAATGCAGAGCACCTTTAAAGATCAAGGACTGACTAGACATTGTAATTCATGGTAAAAGAGATCCAGTCAAGTCATACTAGATGTATACTAATAGTAATGAATGCAAATGACAGCAGTGCTCTCCAACTAGTGATTTTTAATAAGAGGATGATGAATCAACATGAAAGTAAATAGATAGGCCCTTCGCAGAGGGAAGCAGGGATTTGTAGAGGTGCTAGAGCTCAGTTTTCCAATAGAGGTGAATAATATTTTGAGTGGTATACTTTCATTGTCAACATAACAACCAAGAGATGGCAATATCTGCCATGCTAAACACATTATAGGCGGTTCCCACACAGAATGGTAAAGTTTATACTCCCCCTGCACCAACAAGCATCAATCCATGGCTTGCTCGAAACAACGAGTGCCTCCAACTAACAAGAGTCCCATGGGGAGTTTTGTTTGCAATTATTTTGATTTAGTTTTCATAAAGCATGGGGCTGGGGATCCCGGTGACCTGCCATTTTCCCATGAGTGAGGAGCGGAGTCCACTCCTCTTGAGAATAACCCGCCTAACATGGAAAATACGGACAACCCTAGTTGATACATGAGCTATTCGAGCATACAAAACAGGATATTTTATTTGAAGGTTTAGAGTTTCGCACATACAAATTTAGTTGGAACGGCAGGTAGATACCTTATATAGGTAGGTATGGTGGACTCATATGAAATAACTTTGGGGTTTATGGAGTTGGATGCACAAGCAGTATTCCCGCTTAGTACAGGAAAAGGCTAGCAAAAGACTGGGAAGCGACCAGCTAGAGAGCGACAACAGTCATGAACATGCATTAAAATTAATCAACACCAAATGCAAGCATGAGTAGGATATAATCCACCATGAACATAAATATCATGAAGGCTATGTTGATTTTGTTTCAACTACATGCGTGAACATGTGCCAAGTCAAGTTACTTAAATCATTCAGAGGAGGATACTACCCTATCATACCACATCACAACCATTTTAATAGCATGTTGGCACGCAAGGTAAACCATTATAAGCTCCTAGCTAATCAAGCATGGCACAAGAAACTATGATCTCTAGTTGTCCATGCAAACATGTTTATTCATAATATGCTGAACCAGGAATGATGAACTAATCATATTTACAAAAACAAGAGAGGTCGAGTTCATACCAGCTTTTCTCATCTAAGTCAGTCCATCATATATCGTCATAATTGCCTTTCACTTGCACGATCGAACGATGTGGATAATAATAATAGTGCACGTGCATTGGACTAAGCTGGAATCTGCAAGCATTCAATAAACAGGAGAAGACAAGGCAGTATGCGCTCTTTTGTCAGATCAACAATAATGCATATAAGATCCACTTCGACAATTTAATCATGGTATTCTCCTATCGACCCCCAAAGAAAAGGAACGAAATAAAACTATTTGCATGGGAAAGCTCCCAACAAGCAAAAGATGAACAGGAAATCTTTTTGGCTTTTCTTTTTAATTACTACTACAAGCATGGAAATTAAACTAGCTAAAAGCTACAACTAATTTTTTTTGTTTTTCTTAAGGTTTATTAAACGCACAAGAAGAAAGCATAAAAAGGACATAAACTAGCATGGATGATACAATGAAAAAGTATGAGCACCGACATCTAGCAATGAGTGTGTGAACATGAATGTAATGTTGGTGAGAAATACGTACTCCCCCAAGCTTAGGCTTTTGGCCTAAGTTGGTCTATGGCCACTGCTGGCCTGGCGAATATCCATAGTAATAGTTGGGGTCGTACTGCGAAGAAGAAGACTCTGATTGCCACTGGTTGGCAATCATCTCCGGATCCCACTGGTAATTAGACTGTCGTGGAGGATCAACTTGTCGTGTAGGGTTCCGGTAAGCGTGAATAGCCTCCAGCGAGATGAGGTACTAGCCTGTAGATAAATCAAACAAGGAAGGAGCAGGCAAGGTAATAGTCTTAGGATGACATCAAAGAACAATTTGTATTTAAGCTTCCCTTCCCTATTCATTATAATAAAATCATGCGCTACCATACTCTTATAGTCTAAATAAACAGGGGGCAGCAATTTTTCTTCCTTCTCATAATGCCTAATAGGTATGTTAAAATGTGCAACTAGGCGTGAAGCATAGATGCCTCCAAAGATTGGGCCCTTTGTACGGTTCAGACTAAACCGTTTAGCAATGATACCGCCCATACTAACAGAGTCATCACGGAATAAACCATGGAACAAAATAAAAATATTAGGATCACTAAGCTTTCCACAGTTTTCGCGACCAATTAAGCAACGACTAGCAAATATTGCAAAGTAGCTGAAAACAGGAAAATGTATGCTAGTGATTCTTGCATCGGAAACCTTCCTAGTTTCCCCTACAGTGGTAGTGTCAATAAACCAATCCACATCTTTATAATGTGGTTCCTCTAAGCTACCCTCGAAAGGTATTTTGCAAACCCTGCAAAATTCATGTAGTGACATCCTCTTAACCACATCATATAAATGAAACTCTACTGAAGGAGGTGATTCCCTAGGATAATAGTAGAAGTTTTGCACAAAATTATTGGTGAGTAAGAGATATTGTTCGCGTTGGTCGTGGAGGAAGTCGGTGAGGCCTGCATTCTTAACCAATTCATAAAAATCCTCATGAATCCCGGTTGCTCTCAAGAAATCATCGGAGGGCCATTCACACGGCCTAACCTCTGAAGTGCGAGGCAGATTATACTTGGGCTTCTTTGCTTCTTCATTTTGCTTTTCCTTCAAGCTTTGGCTCGATGAGCCCCTCAAAAATCTATTCATTATTTTCTAAAAAATTCCAAAATTTTTATTAACATCAAAAATAAAAGTAAACCAAACTCAACAATATTGATAGCAACTACTCCTACAAGTGCCTAGAGCCTATATCATGCATCAAAACTACTTGGAACCATATAAATTTAACATGCAAGCTCAAGAACATGGCCACCTAGGCAGCACAAATTTGCAATGAATAAAGCACTAGAACAAAATCTAATTGGACCAATGGAGGAGTCACATACCAAGGAACAATCTCCCAAAGTAGTTTTGTGAGAGGTGCTTTGAGCAAGGAGATCGAAAATCACAGCAAAATGAGCTAGAACTCATGCTTGAGCTGGATATTGGTGTTTGTGGGAGGAAGAAGGAGTGTGTGGGTGCAGGAATAAGTGGAGGAGGGCCATCGTGGGCCCACGAGGCAGGGGGCGCGCCCAGGGGGGAGGGCGCACCCTCCACCCTCGTGGCCAGGTGCATGCCCCCGTGTTGTGTTCGTAGTGCCAAATATTCTCAAATATTCCAAAAAAAATCATATTCCATTTTCAGGGCATTTGGAGAACTTTTATTTTCAGGGTATTTTTATATTGCACGGATAAATCATAAAACAGAAAGAAAAAAAAAAACTATTTTTACTTTATTTCAACTAAATAACAGAAAGTAGAAAGAGGGTACAGAAGGTTGTGCCTTCTAGTTTCATCCATCTCATGCTCATCAAAAGGAATCCACTAACAAGGTTGATCAGGTCTTGTTAACAAACTCATTCCGAATAACATGGAACCGGAGAAATTTCAAATAACACTATGTTACCTCAACGGGGATATGCACATCCCCAATAATAAGAATATCATATTTCTTCGACAGTAGGAAGAGGAAATTCAAAACCTCCAAATATAATTGATGGAATTTTTCCAATAGAGTTGATACTATGAACTTGAGGTTGTTTCCTCGGAAAGTGTACCGTATGCTCATTACCATTAACATGAAAAGTGACATTACCTTTGTTGCAATCAATAACAGCCCCTGTAGTATTCAAAAAGGGTCTTCCAAGAATAATAGACATACTATCATCCTCAGGAATATCAAGAGTAACAAAAGTTCGTTAAAATAGTAACATTTGCAACCACAACAGGCACATCCTCACAAATACCAATAGGTATAGTAGTAGATTTATCGGCCATTTGCAAAGATATTTCAGTAGGTGTCAACTTATTCAAATTGAGTCTGCGATATAAAGAGAGAGGCATAACAGTAACACCGGCTCCAAGAGAACATAAAGCAGTTTTAACGTAGTTTCTTTTAATGGAGCATGGTATAGTGGGTACTCCTAGATCTCCAAGTTTCTTTGGTATTCCACCCTTAAAAGTATAATTAGCAAGCATGGTGGAAATCTCAGCTTCCGGTATCTTTCTTTTATTTGTGACAATTTCTTTCATGTACTTAGCATAAGGATTCATTTTAAGCATATCAGTTAATCGCATATGCAAAAAGATAGGTCTAATCATTTCAGCAAAGCACTCAAAATCCTCATCATCCTTTTTCTTGGATGGTTTGGGAGGGAAAGGCATGTGTTTCTGAACCCATGGTTCTCTTTCCTTTCCGTGTTTCCTAGCGACAAAGTCTTCCTTATCATAACATTGATTCTTTGATTGTGGGTTATCAAGATCAACAGCAGGTTCAATTTCTATATCATTATCATTACTAGGTTGAGCATCATCATGAACATTATCATTAACATTATCACTAGTTTCATTACCAGATTGTGTTTCAGCATCAGAAATAGAAATATCATTTGGATTCTCAGGTGTTTCAGCAATAGGTTCACTAGAAGCAAGCAAAGTCCTATCATTTTTCTTTTTCTTCATTTTAGAAGGACTAGGTGCATCTGTATTATTTCTCTGAGAATCTTGCTCAATTCTCTTAGGGTGGCCTTCAGGATACAAAGGATCCTGAGTCATTCTACCAGTTCTAGTTGCCACTCTAACAGCATAATCATTATTCTTACTATTCAATCCATTGAGCAAATCATTTTGAGCCTTATGTACTTGTTCTACTTGAGTGGTAACCATAGAAGCATGTTTACTAATAAGTTTAAGTTCACCTTTGACATTAGCCATATAATCACCCAAGTGTTCAAGCATATTTGAATTGTATTTCAATTGTCTACCAAAATAAGCATTAAAATCTTCTTGCTTCACCATAAAATTATCAAACTTATCTAAGCATTGGCTAGCAAACTTAGTAAGAGGGATTTCAGCTTTATCATACCTATAGAGAGAATTTACCTTTACTACATGTGTCGGGTTATCAAGACCATGAGTTTCTACAATAAGTAATGGATTAAGATCATATGTTTCTTCAACAGACGGTAAATTAAGACCATGTATTTCTTCAATAGGAGGTAAATTCTTAACATCTTCAGATTTAATACCTTTTTCTTTCATGGATTTCTTCGCCTCTTGCATATCTTGAGGACTGATAAATAGAACACCTCTTTTCATCGGAGTTGGTTTAGGAGTAGGCTCAGGAAGTGTCCGATTATTTCCATTAGTCAACATATTATTCAATAGAATTTCAACTTCATCCGGTGTTCTTTCCCTAAAAACAGAACCAACACAGCTGTCCAGGTAATCTCAGGAAGCATCGGTTAGTCCATTATAAAAGATATCAAGTATTTCATTTTTCTTAAGAGGATGATCAGGCAAAGCATTAAGTAATTGGAGAAGCCTCCCCCAAGCTTGGGGGAGAATCTCTTCTTCAATTTGCACAAAATTATATATATCCCTCAAAGCAGCTTGTTTCTTATGAGCAGGGAAATATTTAGCAGAGAAGTAATAAATCATATCCTGGGGACTATGCACACAACCAGGATCTAGAGAATTAAACCATATCTTAGCATCACCCTTTAATGAGAACAGAAATATTTTAAGGATATAAAGGTAGCGAGATTTCTCATCATTAGTGAACAGGGTGGCTATATCATTTAATTTAGTAAGATGTGCCACAACAATTTCAGATTCATAGCCATGAAAAGGATTAGATTCAACCAAAGTAATTATCTGGATGAACAGACAATTCATAATCCTAATCAGTAACACAGATAGGTGAAGTAGCAAAAGCAGGGTCAGGTTTCATTCTAGCATTAAGAGATTGCTGGTTCCATTTAGCTAATAACCTCTTGAGCTCGTATCTATCTTTGCAAGCTAAAATAGCTAAAGCAGCCTCTTTTTCCAAAACATAACCCTCAGGAATAACAGGCGATTCATATTTATTAGGGGGAGAGTCTTCATCATCACTTTCATCAATATTATCATATTCAATATTTTCATTCTCTCTAACCCTAGCAAGTTGTTCATCAAGAAATTCACCATGTGGCACAGTAGTATCAAGCATAGAGGTAGTTTCATCATAACTATCATGCATAGCAGAAGTGGCATCATCAATAACATGCGACATATCAGAACGAATAGCAGAAGCAGGTTTAGGTGTCGCAAGCTTACTCAAAACAGAAGGTGAATAAGTGTAGAGCTCGATGGCAGTTCCTTACCTCCCCTCGTAGTTGAGGGATAAATCTTGGTTTTTGGATCTCTCAAGTTCTTCACAATGATAAGCATAATGATAAACAGATATAAATCCCAAGTGACTCAAAGAATAGAGCTATGCTCCCCGGCAACGGCGCCAGAAAATAGTCTTGATAACCACAAGTATAGGGGATCGCAACAGTTTTCGAGGGTAGAGTATTCAACCCAAATTTATTGATTCGACACAAGGGAGCCAAAGAATATTCTCAAGTATTAGCAGCTGAGTTGTCAATTCAACCACCTGAAACTTAATATCTGCAGCAAGTGTTTAGTAGCAAAGTAATATGATAGTAGTGGTAACGATAGCAAAGGTAAGTAAAGTAATGTTTTTGGTATTTTGTAGTGATGATAGCAATAGCAACGAAAAAGTAAATAAAGCGAAGAACAATATATGGAAAGCTCGTAGGCAATGGATCGGTGATAGATCGGTGATAGCGAATTATGCCGGATGTAGTTCATCATGTAACAGTCATAACCTAGGGTGCCATAGAACTAGCTCCAATTCATCAATGTAATGTAGGCATGTATTCCGAATATAGTCATACGTGCTTATGGAAAAGAACTTGCATGCCATCTTTTTTCCTACCCTCCCGTGGTAGCGGGGTCCTAATGGACCTCAAACTACGGTCATCACCGAGAGTGGTCCCGATTATTGTCACTTCGGGGTTGCCGGATCATAACACATAGTAGGTGACTATAGACTTGCAAGATAGGATCAAGAACACTCATATATTGATGAAAACATAATAGGTTCAGATCTGAAATCGTGGCAGTCGGGCCCTAGTGACAAGCATTAAGCATAGCAAAGTCATAGCAACATCAATCTCAGAACATAGTGGATACTAGGGATCAAACCCTAACAAAACTAACTCGATTAGATGATAAATCTCATCCAACCCATCACCGTCCAGCAATCCTACGATGGAATTACTCACGCACGGCGTTGAGCATCATGAAATTGGTGATGGAGGATGGTTGATGATGCGATGGCGATAGATTCCCCTCTCCGGAGACCAGAATGGACTCTAGATCAGCCCTCCCGAGAGGTTTTAGGGTTTGGCAGTGCCTCCGTATCGTAAAATGCGATGAATCCTTCTCACCTATTTTTTCTCCCAGAAAGCAAATATATAGAGTTGGAGTTGAGGTCGGAGGAGCTCCAGGGGGCCCACAAGGTAGGGGGCGCGCCCCCACACTCATGTCTAGGGTGTGGCCCCCTGGTCTTCATCTTTTGCAAGGATTTTTTATTATTTCCAAATAGACGTTCCGTGAAGTTTCAGGTCATTCCGAGAACTTTTGTTTCTGCACATAAATAACACCATCGTAATTCTGCTGAAAACAGCGTCAGTCTGGGTTAGTTCCATTCAAATCATGCAAGTTAGAGTCCAAAACAAGGGCAAAAAGTGTTTGGAAAAGTAGATACGACGGAGACGTATCAACTCCCCCAAGCTTAAACCTTTGCTTGTCCACAAGCAATTCAGTTGACAAACTGAAAGTGACAAAGAAAAACTTTTACAAACTATGTTTGCTCTTGTTGTTGTAAATATGTAAAGCCAGCATTCAAGTTTTCAGGAAAGATTATGAACTAACCATATTTACGATAACACATAGGTGTCATGTTTACTTATATCAATGGCATAATCAACTAGCGAGCAATAATAGTAAATCTCGGATGACAACACTTTCTCAAAAAAATCATAATATGATATAACAAGATGGTATCTCGCTAGCCTTTCTAAGACCGCAAAACATAAATGCAGAGCACCTTTAAAGATCAAGGACTGACTAGACATTGTAATTCATGGTAAAAGAGATCCAGTCAAGTCATACTAGATGTATACTAATAGTAATGAATGCAAATGACAGCGGTGCTCTCCAACTAGTGATTTTTAATAAGAGGATGATGACTCAACATGAAAGTAAATAGGTAGGCCCTTCGCAGAGGGAAGCAGGGATTTGTAGAGGTGCCAGAGCTCAGTTTTGAAATAGAGGTGAATAATATTTTCAGCGGTACACTTTCATTGTCAACATAACAACCAAGAGATGGCAATATATTCCATGCTACACACATTATAGGCGGTTCCCAAATAGAATGGTAAAGTTTATACTCCCCCTCCACCAACAAGCATCAATCCATGGCTTGCTCGAAACAACGAGTTCCTCCAACTAACAAGACTCCCAGGGGGAGTTTTGTTCGCAATTATTTTGATTTAGTTTGCATAAAGCATGTGACTGGGCATCCAGGTGACCAGCCATTTTCTCGTGAGTGAGGAGCGGAGTCCCACTCCTCTTGAGAATAACCCGCCTAACATGGAAGATACAGACAGCCCTAGTTGATACATGAGGTATTCGAGCATACAAAACAGGATAATTACTTGAAGGTTTAGAGTTTGGCACATACAAATTTACTTGGAACGGCAGGTAGATACCGTATATAGGTAGGTATGGTGGACTCATATGGAACAACTTTGGGGTTTAAGGAGTTGGATGCACAAGCAGTATTCCCGCTTAGTACAGGTGAAGGCTAGCAAAAGATTGGGAAGCGACCAGCTAGAGAGCGACAACAGTCATGAACATGCATTAAAAGTAATCAACACCTAATGCAAGCATGAGTAGGATATAATCCAGCATGAACATAAATATTGTGAAGGCTATGTTGATTTTGTTTCAACTACATGCGTGAACATGTGCCAAATCAAGTCACTTAAATCATTCAGAGGAGGATACCACCCTATCATACCACATCACAACAATTTTAATAGCATGTTGGCACGCAAGGTAAACCATTATAAGCTCCTAGCTAATCAAGCATGGCACAAGAAACTATGATCTCTAGTTGTCATTGCAAACATGTTTATTCATACTAGGCTGAATCAGGAACGA
Source organism: Triticum urartu (assembly GCF_003073215.2). Lineage (NCBI taxonomy): Eukaryota > Viridiplantae > Streptophyta > Magnoliopsida > Poales > Poaceae > Triticum > Triticum urartu. The sequence continues at coordinate 343,859,428 of NC_053028.1, forward strand.
TTAACTAATCATATTTACAAAAACAAGAGAGGTCGAGTTCATACCAGCTTTTCTCATCTCAATCAATCCATCATATATCGTCATAATTGCCTTTCACTTGCGCGACCGAACGATGTGGATAATAATAAGAGTGCACGTGCATTGGACTAAGCTAGAATGTTCAAGCATTCAACAAACAGGAGAAGACAAGGCAATCTGGGCTCTTTTGTCACATCAACAATAATGCATATACGAGCCACTTCAACAATTTAATTATGGTCTTCTCCTATCGACCCCCAAAGAAAAGAAAAGAAATAAAACTATTTACATGGGAAAGCTCCCAACAAGCAAAAGAAGAACAAGAAATCTTTTGGTATTTTCTTTTTAATTACTAGTACAAGCATGGAAAGTAAAGTAATTAAAAGCTACAACTATTTTTTTGTTTTTCTTAAGGTTTATTAAACACACAAGAAGAAAGCATAAAAAGGAAAATAAACTAGCATGGATGATACAATGAAAAAGTATGAGCACGGACATCTAGCAATGAGTGTGTGAACATGAATGTAATGTCGGTGGGAAATACGTACTCCCCCAAGCTTAGGCTTTTGGCCTAAGTTTGTCTATGGCCACGGTTGGCCTGGCGGATATCCACAATAATAGTTGGGGTCGTACTGCGATGAAGAAGACTCTGATTGCCACTGGTTGGCCATCATCTCCGGATCCCAATGGTAATTAGAATGTCATGGAGGAAGGCGGTGAGGCCTCCACGGTGCAAGGCAGATTATATTTAGGCCTCTCTGCTTTTTCATTTTGATTTTCCTTCGAGCTTCGGCTCGATGAGCCCGTCAAAAATCTCTTCATTATTTTCTGAAAAATGCTGAAATTTTTAGTAACTTCAAATAAAAGTGGGCCAAGCTCAACAAGATTGATAGCAATAACTCCTACAAGGGCCTAGAGCCCATATCATGCATTAGAACTACTTGGGACCATATAAATTTGACATGCAAGCTCAAGAACAGGGTCACCTAGGCAGCACAAATTTGCAATTAATAAAGCACTAGAACAAAAACTAATTGGACCAATGAAGGAGTCACATACCAAGGAATAATCTCCCTAAGCAGTTTTGTGAGAGGTGCTTGGAGCAAGGAGATCGAAAATCACTGCAAAATGAGCTAGAACTCGTGCTTGAGCTGGATATTCATGTTTGTGGGAGGAAGAAGGAGCGTGTGGGTGTAGGAATAAGTGGAGGAGGGCCACCGTGGGCCCATGAGGCAGGGTGGCGCGCCCAGGGGGTAGGGCGCGCCCTCCACCCTCGTTGCCAGGTGGATGCCCCCCTGCTATGTTCTCAGTGCCAAATATTCTTAAATATTCCAGGAAAAATCATATTTAAATTTCAGGGCATTTGAGAACTTTTATTTTCAGGGTATTTTTATATTGCACGGATAATTCAGATAACAGACATAAAAATACTATTTTTAATTTCTTTAATATAAATAACAGAAAGTAAAAGGAAGGTACAGAGAGTTGTGCCTTCTTGTTTCATCCATCTCATGCTCATCAAAAGGAATCCACTAACAAGGTTGATCAAGTCTTGTTAACAAACTCATTCCGAGTAACATGGAACCGGAGAAATTTTGAATAACACTATGTTACCTCAACGGGGATATTCACATCCCCAATAGTAAGAATATCATATTTCTACTTGACAGTAGGAAGAGGAAATTCAAAACCTCCAAATATATTTGATGAAATTTTTCCAATAGAGTTGATACTATGAACTTGAGGTTGTTTCCTTGGAAAGTGTACCGTATGCTCATTACCATTAACATGAAAAGTGACATTGCCTGTAGTGCAATCGATAACAGCCCCTGCAGTATTCAAAAAGGGTCTTCCAAGAATAATCGACATACTATCGTCCTCAGGAATATCAAGAATAACAAATTCTGTTAAAATAGTAACGTTTGCAACTACAACAGGCAGATCCTCACAAATACCGACAAATATAGTAGTTAATTCATCAGCCATTTGAAAATATATTTCAGTATGTGTCAACTTATTCAAATCAAGTCTACGATATAAAGAGAGAGGCATAACAGTAACACTGGCTCCAAGATCACATAAAGCAGTTTTAACATAATTTCTTTTAATGGAGCATGGTATAGTGGATACTCCTGGATCTCCTAGTTTCTTAGGTATTCCACCCTTAAAAGTATAATTAGCAAGCATGGTGGAAATTTCAGCTTCTGGTATCTTTCTTTTATTAGTAACAATATCTTTCATATACTTAGCATAAGGATTCATTTTGAGCATATCAGTTAATCGCATACGCAAAAAGACAGGTCTAATCATTTCAGCAAAGCGCTCAAAATCCTTGTCATCCTTTTTCCTGGATGGTTTGGGAGGAAAAGGCATGGGTTTCTGAACCCATGGTTCTCTTTCTTTACCATGTTTCCTAGCAACAAAGTCTTTCTTATCATAATGTTGATTCTTTGATTGTGGGTTATCAAGATCAACATCAGGTTCAATTTCTATATCATTATCATTACTAGGTTGCGCATCATCATGAACATTATCATTAACATTATCACTAGTTTCAGGTTCATTACCAGATTGTGTTTCAGCATCAGAAATAGAAATATCATTTGGATTCTCAGGTGTTTCAGCAATAGGTTCACTAGAAGCATGCAAAGTCCTATCGTTTTTCTTTTTCTTCCTTTTAGAAGGACTAGGTGCATCTATATTATTTCTCTGAGAATCTTGCTCAATTCTCTTAGGGTGGCCTTCAGGATACAGAGGTTCCTGAGTCATTTTACCACCTCTAGTCATAACTCTAACAGCATTATCATTATTCTTACTATTCAGTTCATTGAGCAAATCATTTTGAGCTTTAAGTACTTGTTCTACTTGAGTGGTAACCATAGAAGCATGTTTACTAATAGGTTTAAGTTCACCTTTGACATAAGCCATATAATCACCCAAGTGTTCAAGCATATTTTAATGGTATTTCAATTGTCTTCCAAAATAAGCATTAAATTCCTCTTGCTTTACAATAAATTTATCAAACTCATCTAAGCATGGGCTAGCAAACTTAGTAAATGGGATTTCAGCTTTATCATATCAATAGAGAGAATTTACCTTTACTACCTGTGTTGGGTTATCAAGACCATGTACTTCTTCAATAGGTAATGGATTAAGATCATATGTTTCTTCAATAGGTGGTAAATTAAGACCATGTATTTCTTCAATAGGAGGTAAATTCTTAACATCTTCAGCTTTAATACCTTTTTCTTTCATAGATTTCTTTGCCTCTTGCATATCTTCAGAACTGAGAAATAGAACACCTCTGTTCTTCGAAGTTGGTTTAGGAATAGGCTCAGGAGTTGGCTTAGGAAGTGTCCAATTATTTTAATTTGCCAACATATTATTTAATAGAATTTCAGCTTCATCCGGTGTTCTTTCCTAGAAAACCGAACCAACACAACTATCCAGGTAATCTCTAGAAGCATCGGTTAGTCCATTATAAAAGATATCAAGTATTTCATTTTCCTTAAGAGGATGATCAGGCAAAGCATTAAGTAACTTGAGAAGCCTCCCCCAAGCTTGTGGGAGACTATCTTCTTCAATTTTCACAAAGTTATATATATCCCTTAAGGCAGCTTGTTTCTTATGAGCAGGGAAATATTTAGCAGAGAAGTAATAAATCATATCCTAGGGACTACGCACACAACCAGGATCAAGAGAATTAAACCATATCTTAGCATCACCCTTTAATGAGAACGGGAATATTTTAAGGATATAAAAATAACGAGTTCTCTCATCATTAGTGAACAGGGTGGCTATATCATTTAATTTAGTAAGATGTGCCACAACAGTTTCAAATTCATAGCCATGAAAAGGATCAGATTCAACCAAAGTAATTATATCTGGATGAACAGAGAATTCATAATCCTTATCAATAACACAGATAGGTGAAGTAGCAAAAGCATGGTCAGGTTTCATTCTAGCATTAGGAGATTGCTACTTCCATTTAGCTAATAACCTCTTGAGCTCGTATCTATCTTTGCAAGCTAAAATAGCTAGAGCGGCTTCTTTTTCAAAAACATAACCCTCAGGAATAAAAGGCGATTCATATTTATTTCCGATAGAGTCTTCATCATCACTTTCATCAATATTATCAGATTCAATATTTTCACTTTCTCTAACCCTAGCAAGTTGTTCATGAAGAAATTCACCAAGTGGCACAGTAGTATCAAGCATAGAAGTAGTTTCATCATAAGTATCATGCATAGTAGAAGTGGCATCATTAATAACATGCGATATATCAGAACGAATAACAAAAGCAGGTTTAGGTGTCGCAAGCTTACTCAAAACAGAAGGTGAATCAAGTGCAGAGCTAGATGGCAGTTCCTTACCTCCCCTCGTAGTTGAGGGATAAATCTTGGTTTTTGGATCTCTCAAGTTCTTCATAATGATAAGAAGATATAAATCCCAAGTGACTCACAGAATAGAGCTATGCTCCCCGGCAACGGCGCCAGAAAATAGTCTTGATAACCCACAAGTATAGGGGATCGCAACAGTATTCGAGGGTAGAGTATTCAACCCAAATTTATTGATTCGACACAAGGGGAGCCAAAGAATATTCTCAAGTATAGCAGCTGAGTTGTCAATTCAACCACACCTGGAAACTTAATATCTGCAGCAAAGTGTTTAGTAGCAAAGTAATATGATAGTAGTGGTAACGATAGCAAAGGGTAACAGTAGGAAAAGTAATGTTTTTGGTATTTTGTAGTGATGATAGCAATAGCAACGAAAAAGTAAATAAGCGAAGAACAATATATGGAAAGCTCGTAGGCAATGGATCGGTGATAGAGAATTATGCCGGATGTGGTTCATCATGTGACATTCATAACCTAGGGTGACACAGAACTAGCTCCAATTCATCAATGTAATGTAGGCATGTATTCCGAATATAGTCATACGTGCTTATGGAAAAGAACTTGCATGACATCTTTTGTCCTACCCTCCCGTGACAGCAGGGTCCTAATGGACACTAAGGGATATTAAGGCCTCCTTTTAACAGAGTACCGGACCAAAGCATTAACACATAGTGAATACATGAACTCCTCAAACTACGGTCATCACCGATAAGTATCCCGATTATTGTCACTTCGGGGTTAACGGATCATAACACATAATAGGTGACTATAGACTCGCAAGATAGGATCAAGAACTCTCATATATTGATGAAAACATAATAGGTTCAGATCTGAAATCATGGCACTCGGGCCCTAGTGACAAGCATTAAGCATAGCAAAGTCATAGCAATATCAATATCAGAACATAGTGGATACTAGGGATCAAACCCTAACAAAACTAACTCGATTACAAGATAAATCTCATCCAACCCATCACCGTCCAGCCAGCCTATGATGGAATTACTCACGCACGGCGGTGAGCATCATGAAATTTTTGCTGGAGGAAGGTTGATGATGATGATGGCGACGGATTCCCCTCTTCGGAGCCCCGAACGGACTCCAGATCAGCCCTCTCGAGATGTTTTAGGGCTTGGCGACGGTTCCGTATTGTAAAACACGATGAATCATTCTCTCTGATTTTTTTCTCCCCGAAAGCAAATATATAGAGTTGGAGTTGAGGTGGAGGAGCTCCAGGGGGCCCATGAGGTAGGGGGAGCGCCCCCCACCCTCGTGGCTAGGGTTTGGGCCCCCTGGTCTTCATCTGTTGCAAGGATTTTTATTATTTCTGAAAATATGTTCCGCGAAGTTTCAGGTCATTCCGAGAACTTTTGTTTCTGCACATAAATAACACCATGGTAATTCTGCTGAAAACAGTGTGAGTCCGGGTTAGTTCCATTAAAATCATGCAACTTAGAGTCCAAAACAAGGGCAAAAGTGTTTGAAAAAGTAGATACGATGGAGATGTATCAAGCAACAATGGAACAGAGTTCAAGAATGCAAATGTGGATACCTTTCTTGACAAAGAAGGAATTACACACGAGTTCTCGGCTACGTACACACCTCAACAAAATGGAGTTGTTGAGAGGAAGAACCAGACTCTTATTAAGATGGCGAGAATGATTCTTGATGAGTACAACACACCAAAACATTTTTAGGCGAAAGCGGTTGAGACGGCTTGTCATGCAACAAATCGCTTGTATCTTCACAAGCTACTCGGCAAGACGGCATACGAGCTCCTCACTGGTAACAAACCCCAAGTTGGATACTTTTGAGTATTTGGCTCAAAGTGTTACATTCTTGATAAGCATTATCGTTCTAAATTTGCTCCTAAATCTCATGAGGGTTTCCTACTTGGTTATGGCTCAAACTCTCACACTTACCACGTCTACAACAATTTCACCCGAAAGGTTGAAGAGATGGTAGATGTGAAGTTTGATGAATCTAATGGCTCGCAAGTGGAGCAATTTCCAATTGATGTAGGTGACAAAGACCCTTCGGAAGCAATCCAAGACATGTCTATTGGCAAAATTCGTCCAACCGAGGTGAAGGAAAGTACCTCATCCGTCCAAGTGGAAGCTTCTACCTCACGTCCAGGTGAACCAAGAATTGACATTGAAGCATCCACAAGTGGAACACGCCAAGATATTTAAAACGAGGAAGTACACCAAGATGAACCTCATCAACCACCTTCGCCACCTCGACAAGAGAACGACAACGTCAACAACGAAGAATACCAAGAAGAAGAACGAGATGATGAAGAAGATGCTCCACCTCGACCCAAACAAAAGCTCCCACGAGTTCGAGCAAGAGTCTTAAGAGACCATCCCGTCGAACAAATCTTCAATGATATCCAAACCGGAAGAATTACTCGCTCTAAAACTCGTTTGGCTAATTTTTGTGAACACTATTCATTCATCTCTAGCATTGAACCTATGAAGGTTGAAGAAGCATTGGAAGATCCGGATTGGATAAATGCCATGCATGAAGAGCTACACAGCTTTGAGAGAAATCAAGTGTGGACATTGGTCAAGAAGCCCGACAACAACCACAACATCATTGGTACCAAATGGGTGTTTCGCAAAAAGCAAGACAAAGATGGTCAAGTCGTCTGCAACAAAGCATGTCTCATCCCCCAAGGCTACACTCAAGTTGAAGGTATGGACTATGGTGAGACATATGCCCCCGTTGCTAGACATGAGTCCATCCGCATCTTACTTGCCTATGCTAATCACCATGATATCACCTTGTACCAAATGGACATTACAAGTGCTTTTCTAAATGGTGAAATAGAGGAGGAAGTTTATGTTAAGCAACCTCCCAGCTTTGTTAATCCTAAGAAACCCGATCATGTTTACAAACTTCACAAAGCTCTTTATGGTCTTAAACAAGCTCCTAGAGCATGGTACAAATTCTTGACCAAGTTCCTTATTGAAAAATGCTTTGAGATTGGAAAATTTGATTCTACTCTTTTTACTAAAAGGGTTAATGGTGAATTATTTGTGTGCCAAATTTACGTTGATGATATCATATTTGGTTCAACTAACCCTCATTTTAGTGAAAAGTTTGGAAAGGTAATGTCAAAGAAGTTTGAGATGTCTATGATGAGTGAACTCAAATTCTTCCTTGGTTTGCAAATCAAGCAAACTAAGGAAGGCACCTTTGTTTCCCAAACAAAGTATGCCAAGGAATTATTCAAGAAGTTCAACATCCAAGAAAGCAAAGGTATGAAAACTCCCATGGCTACTACTAGACATCTTGACTTGACCAAGGATGGCAAACCAGTTGACCAAAAGGTTTATCACTCTATGATTGGTTCATTGTTATATCTATGTGCCTCCCATCCCACTACTAGGGAAAACCCTAGTAGTAGCGCTTGAAATATGCATAGCAGTAGCGCTGGGTCTAGCGCTACTACTAGCGCGCTGCAGCTAAGTTGTAGCAGTAGCGCTGGTATAGGCAGCGCTACTACTAAGTATTGTTCGCAGTAGTGCTTCCTGGACCAGTGCTACTGATAACTATCTGTAGTGCTTGTTCATATGAAGCACTACTGCTAAGCCAGCGCTTCTGCTAGGTGCTCTCTAGCGCTACTGCTAATGTTCCTGCTTTCGCCGACCCTCACCCCCTACGTATTTGGGGTGTATTTATACATGCTCTATACAATAGTTTCATCAGATCATACTAAATATACACTATTCTCATCATATCATAGACATATAGTAGTCTCATCATACCATCATCATCGTCATCATTCAACACAAATATCATCACATCTCGAAAATAGCGATACACAAGTGTGATAATGTCATATCTCGAATAAGTGCAACTGCATGGTCATGGCATACACACAAGTTTCGACATCTCTATCTAAACCATGATGTAGAAGAGAAGATCGATTAGCATGAGCAGGAGTGCAACTATGTAGCATCGGCGGTCCCGCCCCTGCTCATGTTGTAGTGTCCATATCAAGTAACTACTTTCCGCTTCGGCTCTGTTGTCGAACCCACTATGGCTAGCACTCGGGTACCTGTGCACTTGGGCTTGAGCGGCTGCCCAATGGTCGTAGACTCCTGGAACCCTCCAACATACACGGCGTAGTAGCCCTTCGCCATCTCTGATCTATGTACCTGCATCGTGAGTTGATGAATTGAACGATAATATACAACATAATGTACTTAAGAAAACAAAGAGTTAACTGGGAGCAAAATACAAGCTACCAATAGTAAACATAAATGACTAAGTTCCTCATACCCAAAGTAATTAACTAGAGCGATCTATGCTAGTTTAGGACCATGGTTTAGTTACATCACATAGTTTCGCCGTGCATAAATTCAAAGTTTTGCCATAGAAACACAGTAGTGACATATTGTCATCGACAATCAGTCCTCCATGTCGGCGGTCCAATCTTCATAGTCAGGGAGGAAGCACCCGAGCTTCTTGAAAGGCTTCAGGTCCAGATGCTGACCGGTTAGCAGTGCTCGGACATCTTCCCGCGTGATTGGCCCATGGTAGAACAACCCTGTTGGTTCGAGGAGCTGCTTCAGGAGGACTTGGGCAAGTTCACACTGTACGTGATAAAACTCATCTCTGATTTGACGATCCGGTGTCCTTCCTATGCTTGTGGCCCAGCTGACAATCTCGACATCATTCGTAGTAGGTGACATGCGAAGGCGTTGATTATCCCTTCTATCCTCTAGAAGGTGATGCATGAGGTAGAATCCATCAGCCATACTGGTGTGCGGTTGCTGGATGCAGTAGAAGTCAGTCTTACGATTGAAAGCCAGCCAACGATTCCTGTACTTTTTCACCTTGATATATTCACCAAATAGGCTGAAGGTTAACAGGGCACTATCAAGAACACTCTTTATGTGCTTGTAATCCTTTTTCCTGAGGTTCTTCGATGAGTCCAAGTACATCGCATCGGAGTATTCTGGGACAGAACGATGAGGACGGCGCCCCCCCCCCCCCCCCCCCCCCCCCCCCCCCCCCCCCCCCCCCCCGCTGTGCATATTAAGTACACCTCAAATTAGCCTTCAAGGCGGCTGGTTGCTTGACGAAGCTTTGGCTCCTTTAGGGCCTTTCTTGTCCAGTCTCCTCCTTTGCTTCTTGGTGGGTGGTGGTAGTGATCCCACCATACCTTCCCTAACCACCACCCCCAGTGTCGTCGGGCTAATCAGTGGACGGGCCTCGAGGGGTTGCTGGGTACAGGCGGCATCTAGAGGCGTCTCCTGGAGGATTGCTTGAAGAGAGATTTTTTGCATTCCACCTTAGGACATTCCAGCTCCGGCAAATCAGGCAGCGTCAAGTCATCATCTCCACACTCATAGCCTGAGACTTCGCCGTCCTGAGCCATCAATCCTCCATCATCATAGGCGGTATTGAAATACTTGTCTAGGTCATCATCATCATCCTCCATGTCATCATCAAAATTTTCTTCTTTAATAACGGGGGCAACATCATCTGGCACTAATGGAGGCTCTCCCTCGTGTCGTCCACTATTACTCACCACGACAGGTGCAGGTAATGTGGTAGGTGGGGTGGTGTTCATACCTTCTTGAGAAGGTGGCGTTGGCGTAATACTAGGTGCCTCAAGATGAAGAAGCGACTTCGGCCAAGGCAAGAACCAACTCTTTCATGCGCCAATCATCTTAGGGGTCTCATCATCATCGACTAGTACGGGAGGAGGCAATTCCTTGATGCCCGCAAAGACACTGGCCACGTTAACCTTGAAGACGCCATCGGGCATCTCTTGGTTGTGGAACATGTAGTGCTTTGGCTTCACGATCGTTGCCTTTCCCACGGCCACCTTCTGGCCCTTGATGTCGTAGAGTAGGGTGCACGGGGTGTCATCGGCCTACGAAGGAGACATGTATGTGACGTCAAACATCCAAAAGGCAACTAAAACAGAAGACTACAGACATGCTAGTGAAAATGGTATGACGCGTAAGTACCGTGAGGGTGTCGAGCTCAGCCAGCGATGAAGGCCCACCGAGCATGCAAGAGACGGAGGTCGGGCTACTATGAACAGGAGCGGGACCTTTTGTGGTTGCTTGAGCAGGTGCTGGTGATCTGGTGTTCACCGAATTGCTCCCGACAAAGCTGGAAATGGGAAAGTCCTTCGGCCGTGCATTTGGATTGTTCTTCGTGAAATCCCATAGTGCCGGAATCAAGCTGACCACCGCGTCAGTGACCGCTACAGAGACGGCCCCGGGCAACTCTTCTTTGGTCTTAACTTTGGTCTTATCAACCGCAATCTTGGCCTTCTCGTCGATGCTCTGCTGAGTGACAACCGAGCGTCTCTTCCTTGTTTCCTCTAGCTCCTCGGGGTAGCACGTCTTGCACGAGGCGCCATCTCCGACGCCGTGCACACGTCCATAGGACGGCGTCATGTCCACCGGGACCTTCTTCGGTATGTTGAGGGACCGGTTGAATGGGTGTCCCACTTGGGCCTCACCGACGACTATGACGACTTGTCACTTTCGGATGCCTTTTGTTGCTTCTCTTTCTGCAAAAGGAACGTCGATGGTTTACTAATGTGACAAAACTTGCAGTCAAATTGATTGGAAGCTATAATATGATAATGCGGTAATATAACAATTACTAGAAGTCTCATGAACTCCCTCGTTTCGGGTCCGTGTAAAAGGGATTTTTTTTCTTTGTGCCACTTGTACCAGGCCCTGATCCAGTCATGCTCTAGCGGGTCGGTGAACTCCGCCAAGGGGTCTGCTATTCCGTGACTTTCACGTTCGGCGTCCTCCTTGGCCCATACGGCCCTCTTCCCCTCGTAACCACGTCTTCCGTGGCGGTGGGGAGGTGTGTTCCTGGCCTGGAGCACCTTCATTTTCTCCGACTTTGCCTTGACACTTTCTTTAGCGCAATTCACCTAGAATTTTGCAAATTCCTCTTCCATTATTGACGGATTATCAGCATGAATCTTGGACCACGGTTCATTCTTTGCAATCGCTTTTTTCACCCCGAACATTCCAGGCTTTTCGTTTATCTTTGTCATGGCGATGTCTTCCCACAGATCTTCATATTCTTTTTCATTGCGGCTGGGGAACAAGAACTTATTGTGCAACTTCTTTAGGAGCATGTTCTCCATATGTGGTATGAGCCTCAACCTCTCGTCGTTGATGTGGGCGGTTTCCCTAAGGATGCATCCAAGTTGATTGCCCCAGCACTTGCGCGCTTGCTCCGGCGCCATTGGCTCTAACTTCTTGGGGTGCATCTCCGTGGCCACAATTTGTCCGATGCCAAGCTTGTTTCATCTTTGTCTCCTCTTCTTCTTCAGTGCTTTACCGGCTACAACAGCATCGTTGCTGGTCTCGGGGGTGGTGTCGGTGCCGGTGCCAGTGTCGGTGTCGGGGTTGGTGCCACTGCCGCCACCATGCAACCCCATCTGGTGTTCATCCAGGTAATCAAAATAGTGATTTGCTGCCTCGATGGGGACATCGAGGCGAGCAAAACCACCCACGTCTTCGGCGTCACTAGACATGTTTCCTATTCAATAATTGTAAATAAAATATATAATGAAAAGAAAAAAGGGGCCTATGTTTGGTCGGAATGTTGATTCCATATGTCCTAGTTTCTAACACAAGTCATGCAAAAAATCATGGCAATTTTTGGCATGACCTTTGCTAAAAAGTGGACAAATGCAGCACCTGAAATTTGCCGGAACAGAAATGAATCAACATTCCGGCAAAACATAGGCCACTCGGATATTCTTCGACAATTGGAACAAGTTCAGATAACAGATTTGATGCTATCTCAAGAGAACATGGCAACATTATATGCCAGATTTCCAAGACTTAGCAAATTAACCAAGTGTTAAAAAAACAACATTGTATAGGCTATTGCATTACTTTTTATTTGCTACAGTTTTTTCCTAAATGATCTCTCTCTCTCTCCCTCTCTGCTAATGCCCCTAATTAATTAGCTATTGCCATAGCTAAATTTGCTCATTTGTTAAAAAAAATTGGCCCTAGCTATATTTGCTACTGCCCTAATTAGCTACAGTTTTTTATAAAAAAAATCTATTGTTTCTATACCTAATTTATATACCTACAAAAACTAATTAGCTGCTTTTTTATAAATTTTAGCTACTGTTTTTTATACCTACAAAAACCAATTTGCTACTTTTTCTATTTATAGGTATTTTATATACATTAAACTAAATTGCACTAAACTAAATTTGCTAAATTTCACATGGCTCATTTGCACTAAACTAAATATATTAAATTTCCCTAAACTAAATTTCTCTCTCTCTCTGCTACATCCAACACTTAGAAAGAGACAAGAGAGCAGAGAGAAAGGAGGGCAGGGGAGAGGAGAGGCAGAGGCTTACGGGGCAGTGGAGAGGGCGACGGCGTCGAGGTTGATGGCGGCGGTGGCTAGGTCGAGGGCGGGCTCAAGGGTGCAGGCCGGCGAGGTCGAGGGAGGGCGCATGGCGACGGCCGGCGGCGGCGAGGTCGCGAGGGCGTCGACAACGGGCATAGGGGCGAGGTGGAGACGGGGGGAATTGGATTTGGTGAAATTTTGAGCCCGTGCGGCCAGGGTTAACTTAGCTATAGCGGTAGTGCTGGTTTGTAAACGAGCGCTATAGCGGAAGTTAGCTATAGCGCTCGTTTACAAACCAGCACTACCGCTATCTTTTCCAATTTTTCTTTTTTAAATTCGAAAATACTTAGCTATAGCGCTGGTCCACAGACAAGCGCTACTGCTATTTTCCTTTTCTAGTTTTAGTTTTATTTTCTTTTATTATTTTCCTTTAGTTTTTTATTTTTTATTTACCTTTTCTTTTATGTTTACTTTTCTGTTCACAATAGCGGTAGCGCTGGTTTGTAAACAAGCGCTATAGCTAACTTAGCTATAGCACTTGTTTACAAACCAGCGGTACCGCTATCTTTTCCAATTTTTATTTTTTTATATTCTAAAATACTTAGCTATAGCGCTGGTCCACAGACAAGCGCTATTGCTATTTTCCTTTTCTGGTTTTTAGTTTTATTTTCTTTTATTATTTCCTTTTGTTTTTATTTATTATTTTCCTTTTCTTTTCTGTTTACTTTTATTTTTCTTTTGTACTACTTTCTCCCTTTTGTTTTTGTTTTTTTGTTTTTCTCCCGACGACGGCGTCTCCATCTCCCCCACTGCGCGAATATCACCGGAACCATGCATGTGGTGGTAACAAATCTGTTGACCAATAACGGTTGCTTAAGTGCGTACACAAAATAGTTCATATATATAAATGTAGGTTTCTGATCAGCTGCATCGACGATGTTTCACATTGAGCTTCTTCCCTTTCTTGTTCGTTGCCGAGTAATTGAGCCCCTCCTTGTGACTTTTCCAGAGCCATGGATTACCATATTTCTTAGGTAATGTAGTATTGATTCTTCTTTTCACGTATGCTTCATCTTCATCGTCATCTTCCCTCATCGGGTTGCCATATTGGTCATAGTCTTCCTCGTTGTCTACTCCATCCATTCCGGTGATGCTCCTTTTGGTTCTCCTCACGACAACACGGTTGGGATTGGCTGGGTCGGTTAAGAAGAAGCATTGTGTCATGTGCTTAGCGTGTACCCATGGCTCATTTTTGGCGATGATGTTAACGTTCACGGGAGTGCTCTTCGCGTCGGGTATAGACATGGTGGTGAAATACTTGTTTTCTCTTACGACGTCCTTGGCCCATATGACACGGAACATCCTCGCATCGTGCATTCTAGCATAGTCAAGCTCCCATATCTCTTCGACCCATCCGTAGAATCTCTCAGTTGTGCCGTTCGCGTCAGTCACGTATTGAATTGCCACCCCAGAGTTCTGGTAATCACTATCCATGTCTTTGGCCTCCGTGTAGAACGTGTACCCATTGATATCGTAGGACTGATAGGTCGCGAGCTTGGGTGCGGTGCCATGTGCTAAGGCATGTACGCGCAATCCGTCCGAACTACCCTCTTTCGGTGGATTTTCAAGAACTTGCTATTTAAACCAGCGCAAGAAAGTGGCGTTGTGCTCTACAGTAACTTTGTTGTCCGTCTTGAGCATCCCCTTATCACAGTACTTCTTTGAGATGGTTTCTTTGTGCTGTGCCACATAATCATCACAATAATCATCATAAGTAGCAACTTTGTTCTCAATTGAAACCTCTTCCAAGATAGTGGAATCATTACTAAATAAAGTCATGACCTCTCCAAATCCAATTTTATAATTATCACAATAAGATTCAACATCCTCCAAACTAGTGGGATCATTACTTCCTAAAGTTGACACTCTTACAAACCCACTTTCATCAATATAATCATCATTAATAGGAGGCATGCTATCATCATAATAAATATGCTCATCAAAACTTGGAAGACTAAAATTATCATCTTCATTAAACATAGCATCCCCAAGCTTGGGCCTTTTCATATCATAAGCATAATCACTCTCATCATTAATAGTATGGATAGCACCAATAATTATCATCATCACAATGAGTAATAGGAGCAACATCATTTGGGAGGGATACCTTTTTTACCTTTGCTTCTCTGTCGTTTCTTTTTCTTCCTCACATTAAGTATGGGTTTAATCCTCTTTTTGGAGCTCCTTATTAATGAGATTGGTTGAATAGAAGGCTCCTCCTCATTACCTGATTCATCATAAGAAAAAATAGGAGGATATTGTGAAATCTCTTCCCTTTCATTAGTATTCTCTTCATCTTCTATTTGTTTTCTTGTTTTTATGTAATTGGCACTATAAGGATTTTCAATGCAATTCACCGCACAATACATATAAATTTCCTCTAGATCAAAATCAAGAACTTTATCAAGGAAAAATTCTGGAATATCCTTAGTTATACATTTCATTTCTTCATAACCCACAAGCAAACTAAGTTCATTATGATGTGCAAGGGAAATCAAGTCATCACAATTTTTGGACACGATACGATCATGAAACAATTTGCATTGGAGATTTGGATGATCACGTTCATTACAAAGTTCACAAGGATGGAAAAGAAAATTTAAATACTTATGCCTCTCTTGCAACCATTTAGTTTCTAAATACTTATGCCTCTTGGAAAATCTATCTACCCTATTTGGTGTGTACTTGCAAACTCTATGCACTCCACAAAAATTGACATGCTTATAAGAGACATTTTCATCATGACTAGTGCAATCATCATTAGTACTACGGATATTCAAAGAGTTCATACTAACAACATTGCAGTCACGCTCATCATTCAAAGATTGTATGCCAAACATTTTATTGCATTCTTATTCTAACATTTTGGCACAATTATCGGAATCCTTATTTTCAGGAAAGATAATTAAAAGATGAAGCATATGAGGCACCCTCAATTCCATTTTTTGTTCTTTTATAAAGTAACTAGTGATAAAACAAATAACTAAAGTATTTGATTGCAACATCTAAAAATATACCTTCAAGCACTAACCTCCCCGGCAACGGCGCCAGAAAAGAGCTTGATGTCTACTACACAACCTTCTTCGTGTAGACATTGTCGGGCCTCCAAGTGCAGAGGTTTGTAGGACAGTAGAAAATTTCCCTCAAGTGGATGACCTAAGGTTTATCAATCCATGGGAGGCATAGGATGAAGATGGTCTCTCTCAAACAACCCTGCAACCAAAGAGAATAGAGTCTCTTGTGTCCCCAACACACCCAATACAATGGTAAATTGTATAGGTGCATTAGTTCGGCGAAGAGATGGCGATACAAGTGCAATATGGATGGTAGATATAGGTTTTTGTAATCTGAAAATATAAAAAAGCAAGGTAACTAATGATAAAAGTGAGCACAAACGGTATTGCAATGGTTCGAAACAAGGCCTAGGGTTCATACTTTCACTAGTGAAAGTTCTCTCAACAAGGATAACATAATTAGATCATAACTATCCGTCAACATGCAACAAAGAGTCACTCCAAAGTAACTAATAGTGGAGAATAAACGAAGAGATTATTGTAGGGTACGAAACCACCTCAAAGTTATTCTCTCCGATCAATCCATTGGGCTATTCCTATAAGTGTCACAAACATCCCTAGAGTTCGTAGTAAAATAACACCTTAAGACACAAATCAACCAAAACCCTAATGTCACCCAGATACTCCAATGTCACCTCAAGTATCCGCGGGTATGATTATACGATGTGCATCGCACAATCTCATTTTCATCTATTCAACCAACACAAAGAACTTCAAAGAGTGCCCCAAAGTTTCTACCGGAGAGCCAAGACGAAAACATGTGCCAACCCCTATGTCTAGATTCCCAAGGTCACGGAACCGGCACGTTGATCACCAAAACATACGTCAAGTGAATCAATAGAATACCCCATTTTCACCATGGGTATCCCACGCAAGACATACATCAAGTGTTCGAAAATCCTTAAAGACTCAATCTGATAAGATACCTTCAAAGGGAAAACTCAATCCATCACAAGACGGTAGAGGGGGAGAAACATCATAAAATCCAACTATAGTAGCAAAGCTCGCGGTACATCAAGATCGTGCCAAATCAAGAACCCGAGAGAGAGAGAGAGAGATCAAACACATAGCCACTAGTACATACCCTCAGCCCGAGGGTGAACTACTCCCTCCTCATCATGGAGAGCATCGGGATGATGAAGATGGCCACCGGTGATGATTCCCCCCTCCGGCAGGGTGCTGGAACAGGGTCCCGATTGGTTTTGGTGGCTACAGAGGCTTGCGTTGGCAGAACTCCCGATCTAGGTTTCTTTTCGTGGGTTTTTGTATTTATAGGAATTTTTGGCATCGGTCTCATGTCAGGCGGGTCTCTGAGTCATCCACGAGGCAGGGGGCGCGCCCAGGGGGGTAGGGCGTGCCCTCCACCCTCGTGGATGGCTCGGGACTCTTCTGGCCCAACTATTTTACTCCGGCGGCTTCTTTTGGTACATAAAAAATCATCAAAAATTGGCACGTCAATTGGACTTCGTTTGGTATTCCTTTTTGTAAAACTCAAAAACAAGGAAAAAAACAGAAACTAGCACTGGGCTCTAGGTTAATAGATTAGTCCAAAAAATCATATAAAATAGCATATAAATGCATATAAAACTTCCAAGATGGATAATATAATAGCATGGAACAATCAAAAATTATAGATACGTTGGAGACATATCAGGGGTTAGCTTCGATCCCCCGATGGGACACGAAGAAACCAAGCAGCTTGCCGGAGGGGACTCCAAACACACACTTCTCCGGATTAAGCTTCAAATTGATCTTGCGCAGATTAGCAAATGTCTCCACCAAATCATGTATAAGAGTGGTCTTATCCTTGGTTTTGACCACGATATCATCAATATAGGCTTCTATGTTTCTGTATAACTGTGGCTTAAAACCAATCTAAACTGCCCTTGCAAAAGTGGACCCGACTCTCTTTTGTCCGAATGGCATGCGGACAAAGCAGTACGTACCACATGGAGTGATGAATGATGTCTTCTCTTCATCTTATTTGGACATGAAAATCTGGTGATATCCGGAGTACGCGTCCAGAAAGGAGAGCGAATTACACCCTGAAGTGGAGTCTACAATCTAGGCGATACATGGCAAGGGAAATGGGTCCTTCGGGCAAGCCTTGTTGAGATCCATGAAATCAATGCAAAGCCTCCATTTCCCATTTGCCTCTCGGACTACCACTGGATTTTCTAACCATGTAGGATGCAGCACTCCTCTGACCAAACTAGCTACCTCAAGTTTCTTGATCTCCTCGGCAATGAACTGCTGCCTTTCCAAGGCCTGCTTCCGGACTTTCTGCTTGACAGGTCGGGCATGTGGGCAGATAGCAAGGTGGTGCTCGATTACCTCCCTGGGAACACCGGGGATATCAGATGGTTGCCAGGCAAACACATCGATATTAGCCCGCAGGAAGGCAACGAGGGTGCTTTCCTATTTGTCATCAAGGGTGGCGCTGATGGTGAAAGTACCGTCAACGTCAGCCAGCCCTACTGGGACTTTCCTCACTTGGGGTGCAGCAACCTTGGATCTCTTGCTGTAGGAACACTACCGTCGGAGTAAGTCAGCATGGGTAGCCTCATCAGCCCCCATGGTGTTTGAAGACATCGGGGCCGGCTGCGCCCCTCAAGCCTCGAAGACAACGGGCCGCCTTCTCAAGGCAGGTTGGTCCGAACGACCGGCTGCTCAAGAGCGGCGGCACCCAGAAGACGGCCCCGCGATGGGCCGGCTCCTAGTAGACGGACTCCAGAAAGGCCGACTTCAAGCAGGCGGCCCCAATTGCCCTCAAAGTTTGCACCATGTTATGACGACGAGACGAGGCGTGGCTACAGCGACGCCTGCCACCCCCGAATCCAGGGCATAGTGTGGCTACAGTGGGGCGTACTGGGCGGACATCCCTCGCCCGACGCAACACTGTTGCCACGCCTCCCATGACATCACCCATGGCAGAGAAGGCGATGCTCCCACTATGAGCTGTCAGTACGGCCCCAGGCGGCAGGCCCTACCTGTCAGTGAGAAGCTACAAGGTGTGGGATCCACCAGTCGGCAGATGGATTGCCGACTCCCAGCAACCGGCCTTCCCCCTTCCCTCAAAGTCTGTGCGCCATTAATCAGAAGAGACGGGGAGTGGCCACAGTGAACGACCGCCAGGCGGTGGGTACTGTAGCCACGCTCCCCCAACGGCGTGACCTGTCGGCGAAGTACGAGACAGCTGGCAGGACCCACCAGGCGGCGAGCCCCAGCGGTCGGCAGAGAAGCCGGCATCTACGGACATTGATAGCCGGGTCCTACACCAGGTCGGATTACATTGTACCCTAGAGGGTAAGCCTATATAAACCCCCTAGGGCACCCATGCAAAGGGTTGAGCCTCACAGGAACTTAGCACACCCACACACACACACATATAGAGGGAGTAAGCTAGGGCTAGCCTTGCTCTTCTTCCCCCTCTAGAGAAACAGCTCACGGAGCAAGCTTGTAGCCACCGTTGTGCTTGAGTGATCATGCGGAGACCCCGCAAAGTAGGAGTAGGGGTGTTATCTCCTAGGAGATCCCCGAACCTGGGTAAGATTCACCGGTGGGCATGTTTGCACCTTATCCCATTTCCTGGCACCGGCGATGTATTCTTGGCCTCCTCCATTATAAGCCATACGTTGGCATATGTCGCACGACACTCCCGAGATTTGGCGCACACCATGGGGCTAGGTGAACTGTCGTCCGTAGATCTGTTCTGTACGGGAACCCTGTTCCTCCCTCGCGAGCGCAGCCAGCACGGCTCGCCCGATAGCGTTTGCGTCGATGTGCTGCACAACGCGGAAGTCGCCTGCGCGGCGTCCAGCCTCGCCGATCTTGTTGGTGAGCTTCGCATCTCCATCGAGCCTGCACCCGAAGCGAGAGCAGCCAGTTCCAAGAGCTGCTTCGTCGACCTTCTCGACAAGCTACACATCGCCGACGAGCCTGCCACTGACCTGGAGTCGGTTGGCTCCACCGATCCGATGCTTGTCGACACCGACACAGTTTCCTCCGACTCCTTCCCCACCAACGTGGTGGTCATCGACGACCCGCTTCCTCGCGCGGAGAGTGGCAAAAACACCGTCACAGAGGTGCTTGTTATTAGCCACAATGGGGCTTCCGGATGAGACGGCCAGGACCCATTGCAGCCGGCAATGCCGGACCTGTCCACGCCCATTGTGGCGGATGCGGATTCCGAGACGCTGGAAGTTTGCCGCGTCTCACTCATGGAGAATGCCAAGAAGCTGGATACCATGAGACGCCTCTCCGAGGCCTTCCAGCGTGAGGTTGACCGCGCTGTTGGCGGCACACCGACTGCTGCTGGGCCCAGCCACGTAGGCACGGTGCGACAGCGAGGCGGCGCCGTCGGCAGCATGTTTGGGGTAGACCGCCCAGTCTACGCCATGCCTATGGAGAACATACGTGCTGCCCAGGCAGCAGCAGACGAACTGTACCACTTGGAGGGCGATGAGCGTCGCTACATGACAGAGCGACTTCAGCAGCTTATTGATGCGGCTGCCGTGGAGCAAGAAGCCGGCTGTTGCGCAGAAGAGCCTAACCAGCGGGTTGAGAACCCGCCCCTTCGCAAAGAGCATGGCGCGACCTCCCGGATGCCGACAAGCGGCGCCCGCGATAGGCAAGACGAGGAGCCGGCTTCCAACCGCCGCCGGAGTCGCATCAGCGTCGAGCGTGATCAAGACAGCAGCCAATGAGCAGTTGAACGATGGGGAGACGATCCACCCCCTCCGCCTCCTCTAAGGGAGAGGCACGCTTCCCCGCCGCCTGCTGACCACCCAACTCTCGGCGACCAGCTAGGCCGCCGAGAAGGAGTCAGAGAGAATGACGCCCGCCACCGGATCGACTTCCTGGCTCAATCCTTGGCGCTAGAAGAAGAGGATACAGTGGGTCCGCTTTGCTTCGACCCTCGCATTCGTGACGAGCCCTTCCCCAAAGGTTTCTCACTCCCAAGAAACATGCCCAAGTAAAACGGCTCCGTGAAGCCGGAGGATTGGCTGGTGGACTATTCCACAGCCGTCAGCATAGCCAACGACAACAAGCGTGTTGCTGTGAAGTACGTCCCGCTCATGCTCCAGGGCACCCCCCGGACGTGGCTAAACAACTTCAAGCCCTACAACGTCAACAACTGGGTTGATTTCACTGAAGTGTTCATCCTCAACTTCACCGGCACCTAGAAGAGGCTCCCAAGCCCCGCCAACTCTCACTGTGCGTTCAAGGCCCTGACGAGTCCACTCGCGACTACCTGACGCGGTGGGCCGAACTGCGCAACTCCTGCGAAGGGGTGCATGAGGTCCAAGAAATTGAGTACTTCACCACTGGGTGCCAAGAGGGCACCTTACTCAAGCACCGGCTCCTCTGCGACGAGCCGGCCACGCTCGACGAACTACAGATCATAGCAGACAAGTACGCCACTACTGACTCCTCCATGAAGTCGGAGCTCCGGGTGGACGCTTCTGGGAAGTTACCCCCCGGCTCCTCGAACGCTGGCTCAAGACAGCAGTTGGCGCCAGGAGCCGAATGACAACAAATGCAAAGTCCCGTAGCCGGCTTCCACCAGCCGGCAGGTGGAAACAGTCGAAGACCAGCAACCTGAAGGACAACCACTCTCCGAACGTCAAAAGGGCAACAAGCACGCCTGGCTACCCGCCATCTCCTATGAGCAGACCCTTGATGCTCCCTGCAAGTTCCACAGCGGTGCGAAGCCATCCAACCACACCACCCGGAAGTGCCATTGGCTCACCCCAATCTTCAAGGGCGAAGGACGGCTGGCCCCTCCGCCTGCTGGCCCGCCACCGCATCGTCCTCAGCAGCCGGCAGCCTGTCCAGCAGTCGGTGCCGTTCAAGATGACTACCCTGAAGAGCATGGAGCTTATGTTGTCTTCACTAGTGTGGTGGACGATCGGCACAGCTAGCGTCAGCAACACCGAGAGGTGAACGTCATCGCTTCAAGTGCTCCTGAATTCATGCATTGGTTTGTGAAGCCCATCAGCTAGAGCCGGGCTGACCACCCAGAGGTGATGCCCTCTCCGGGTTCTTATGCTCTGGTGATGAATGCCACGCTTGTGACAGAGAGGCGAGCTGCTTGTTTCTCCTGAATTCTAATAGATGGTGGCAGCAACATCAACATTCTATACCGCGATACCATGGAAAAGTTGTGCATTAAAGAGAGGCAGCTCTAGCCCAACCGAACTATTTTCCATCGTATTGTGACCGGCCTGTCCTTCTCACTAATCGGCAAGGCCAAGATAGATGTCATCTTCAGAGACAAGGATTACTTCCGCCGCAAAGCAATTTGGTTTGAGGTGGTGGACCTCGAGAGCCCTTACCATGTACTCCTGGGCCGGCCGGATCTGGCCAAGTTCATGGCAGTGCCACTCTATGCTTACCTCAAGATGGAGATGCTAGGAACCAAGGGCATTATCACAATATCTCGGGACTATGAGAAGTCGGCCGATTGTGCTGCGGCTAGCAGCCGGCTGGCCGAGTCCCTTGTGATTGCTGCTGAGAAGAAGCTCCTGGACCGAGTGGTGGCCATGACCAGCAAGCAGCCAGACATGTCCCTAGAGCCCAAAGAGTCAGAAACCCAGGGCTCCTTCCAGCAAGCCAAAGAAACAAAGAAGATCCCTTTGGACCCTGAGCACCCGGAGAGATTTGTTGTCATAGGTGCCAACCTTGATAGAAAATAGGAAAGCGAGCTCATCGATTTCCTTCATGAGAATCGGGACATCTTCGCATGGTCCCCCAAGGACATGCCTGGTGTTCCGATGGATTTCATGGAGCACAAGCTATATGTTGGAGCAGAAGCCAAGGCAGTCAAATAGCCCCTCCGCCAACTGTCGGAGGAAAAGAGAAGAATCGTTGGTGAAGAGATAGCCCGGCTTCTAGCAGCTGGCTTCATCATGGAAGTGTTTTTTTCTAGAGTGGCTTGTCAACCCAGTCCTTATACTAAAGAAGAGCAACAAGTGGCGCATGTGCATTGATTACATCAGTCTCAACAAAGCTTGCTCAAAAGATCCATTTGTTTTGCCTCTGATTGATCAAGTGATAGACTCGAAAGCCAGATGCAAGCTGTTGAGTTTCTTGGATGCCTACTCAAGACCGATTGAAGACCGCCTTCATCACACCATTTGGAGCCTTCTGCTACCTGACCATGACATTCGGCTTGAGAAATGCCGGTGCCACGTTCTGTCGGGGTATGGGGTTCCGGCAAACCCTTAAGGTTCGAAAACAGGGGTGCGCGCGAAGTCTTTCCCTCCAACTGATCTACGCTCTAGCTCGCTAGGATCTTGCGGACGAACTCGACGAACTCACAACACAGAAGGACACAGGGTTCATACTGGTTCAGGCCACCGTTGTGGTGTAATACCCTACTCCAGTGTGGTGGTGGTGGATTTCCTCTTGGCTGATGATGAACAATACAAGGGAAGAACGGCCTCCTGAGGTTGAGGCGTTCTTGAGCTCGGTGAGCTTGTGTGTGTGGGGGTGGTCTCTCTAGCCGAGATGAGATCCTCCTCTCCACTGTGCTGGCTAGTCCTATTTATAGAGGCCTTGGTCCTCTTCCCAAATATCGAGCAGGAAGGGAGCCAACAATGGCGGGCTAATTTGAAGGAAGACAGCTAGTACAAGCTATCCAACAAAAGTAGTCTTCGCCTGCACAAAGTTCTGGTGGTGACGCTGTTCTAGGCTCCATGATGACCTCCGTCTTGCAGTCCTTGGTCTTGGTCTTGTTGTACCAAAATGGCAACCTTTGCCTAAGGCCTTGGTACTCCACGGCTGCGCTTGCCCCCTTTGCACCAATGAGGAAACAAGGACGCTGCACGCTGGCGCCCGCCTGGTATCGATCGTCACGGCTCACGACACGAGAGCCTCGTGAGGTTTGCCTCACCTTGATATCTCCGCTCCTCGTGAGCCTGCCTAGCTAGGCCCCTACAGAGAATGCCTTGTGTCGTCCGCCTCGCGAGGCTTGGCCCCTTGCGAGCGTCTTGGGCGCTTTGTTGGTGAAGATGGGCCGTACGGCCTGCTGGCTCAGCCACGCCACGGGCTGTAGGCAGGCAAGTCTGGGGACCCCCGTTCCCAAAACACCGACACCTTCCAACGTTGCATGCAGAAGTGCCTCCTCAAGCAGCTTGGCAGAAACGCCCATGTCTAGGTGGATGATATTGCGGTAAAGACAGAGAAGCGCGACACCCTCTTGGAAGACCTCAAGGAAACTTTTGAAAATCTGCGCCGGTTTCAGATCAAGCTCAACCCATAGAAATGTGTCTTTGGAGTACTAGTCGGCCAGCTCCTTGGTTTCCCGGTCTCAGAATGCGGCATTGAGTGCAACCCTGTGAAGATCAAGGCCATCGAGAGGATGGAGAGACCCACCCGACTGAGAGATGTCTAGAAATTCACTGGCTGCTTGGCATTCTTCAACCGTTTCATCAGTCGGCTGGGTGAGAAGGCTCTTCCCCTATACCAGCTCATGAAGAAAACAACTCACTTCGAGTGGAATGAGAAGATGGATGAAGCTTTTCTCCAGTTGAAGAAGATGTTGACCACGCCGCCTGTCCCGGCGGCTCCGGCTGATAAGGAACCCATGTACCTCTACATTGCTGCCACCAGCCGGGTAGTCAGTATTGTAATGGTGGTAGAATGCCCAGAGGCTGGTAGGCATGGCCGGTCCAGAGGCTTGTATATTATTTGAGCGAGGTGCTCTCAACCTCAAAGCAAAACTACCCCCATTACCAGAAAATGTGCTACGGCGTGCACTTCACAGCCAAGAAGCTGAAGCCATACTTTCAAGAGCACCCGGTCACTTTTGTTTGCATTTCCCCACTTGCTGAGATCATTGGCAATAGAGACGCATCTGGCCAGGTGGCCAAATTGGCCATCGAGTTGGCCCTTATACCATCTTTTAGCAGCCACGCACTGCCATCATGTCCCAAGCACTGGCCAACTTCCTCGTCGACTGGGCCGAGACCTAGTACCTACCGCCAGCTCCGGACTCCACCTATTGGCGGATGCACATCGATGCCTCGAAGATGAGCACCGGCATGGGAGCCGGCATTTTCCTCACCTCACCCAAAGGTGACAAGCTCCGATAGACATTGCAAATCCATTTTGCCGCCTCCAACAATGCGGCTGAGTACGAGGTGCTCGTATACGGCCTTCGGCTGGCCAAGGAAATTGGCATCCGCCGGATCCTGTGCTACGGCGACTCCGACTTGGTGGTCCAGCAGTCATCTAGCGATTGGGATGCCAAGGATGCAAACATGGAAAGTTACCGCTTCCTTGTTTAGCAGCTCAGCGGATATTTTGAGGGGTGCGAGTTGCTTCAGGTGCCATGGAATGAAAACGAGCCAGCTGATGCTCTGGCACGGATCGGCTCCACCCGTCAAGCAATACCAGCCGACGTCCCCCTTCACTGCCTCTGCAAGCCATCGATCAAGCTTTCTCTAGAATCAGAGTCCATCTTCGTGCCGGCTCCTCCCGAAGCAGTCAGATCGGACTCGGGGGCTGCGGCAGTCGGCTCGAGGACTTCGGCAGGTGGCACGGGGGATGTAGTAGCCGGCCCAGGGACTTCACCAAGCGGCTCGGGGACTATAGCAGTCGCACCCGGCCCAGGGACTCCACAACTCGGCCCGAGGGCTGCAACAGTCGGCCTAGAGACTTCAACGATGCAGCAAGTGGCAGCCAGCCCGCCACCTCCCAGCCCAACCACCCTAGTGCAAGTGGCCGTAGTGGTAGTAGAAGAAATTCAAGCACCGTCATGGGCACTTCCCATCCTTGAATTTCTGGTGAACAGAGAGCTGTCGGCTGATGAGATCTCAGCCCGGCAAGTGCAGAGCCGAGCAGGAGCCTACATGATAGTAAACAGAGAGCTTGCCAGATGCAACGTGACTGGAGTCTTCCAGCGCTGTGTAGAGCCAAAGAAGGGCCAAGCAATTCTCAAGGGTATCCACCAAGGTGAGTGCGGGCACCATGCAGCCTCCAGATCCCTTGTCGCCAAAGCCTTCTGCCATGGTTTCTTCTGGCCGACTGCTTTGGAAGATGCCAAGGAGTTGGTCAAGCATTGCAAAGGGTGCTAGAAGTTCAGTTCCAAGAAACATTTGCCGGCTTCTGCACTCAAGACCATTCCCCTCGCTTGGCCCTTTGCCGTATGGGGGTTGGACATAGTGGGACCATTCAAGACAGCATGCCGCGGCATGACCCACCTGCTTGTCGCCATGGACAAGTTCGCCAAATGGAGTGAAGCAAAGCCAATCAAGAAATTGAACGGTTCGACTGCTGTTACCTTCATTGTAGATATCACCATCCGGTACGGTGTGCCGCACAGCATCATCACCGATAATGGCACCAATTTTGTCGAAGGAGCTTTGGCTCATTTCTGCGCGATGCAGGGCATCTGATTGGACTTAGTGTCTGTTTCCCATCCACGGTCAAACGGCCAAGTCGAGCGAGCAAACGGACTCATCCTCTCCGGCATCAAGCCCCGACTGGTCGAGCCTCTGGAGCGATCGGCCGGCTGCTGGATCGATGAGCTGCCGGCCGTCCTCTAGAGCCTGCGCACCATGCCGAACAAATCCACCAGCTTCACTCCTTTCTACCTTGTGTATGGGGCCAAGGCTATCATTCCAACTGAACTCGAGTTCGACTCACCTCACGTCACCATGTACATGGAAGCGGAAGCAAAGGAGGCACGAGAAGACAACGTCGATCTGCTGGAAGAGGGCCGGCTGTTAGCACTCAGCCGGTCCACCATCTACTAGCAGAGCCTACGCCGATACTATGGTCGAAAGGTCAAGCCAAGATCCTTCCAAGAGGGAGACCTTGTGGTCCGGCAGATCCAGCAAATAGCCGGCCAGCACAAGCTCTCGGCCCATGGGAAGGCCCCTTCGTCATCAGCAAAGCATTGGGCAACCACTCCTACTAATGGATCGATGGAGAGAAGCCCAGAGCGCGCAAGAGAGATGACTCTAGCAAGGAATCCAAGCATCCATGGAATGCAAACCTCCTCCAAAGATTTTACAGTTGATGCAGTATGTACCATTCTATCTTTTGTATTAAGCACTAAGACATCAGTGTAACGCCCCGAGACCGATGTGCCAGGTGTCTTCCAGTTATTTGTTGTTATTGCATTGTCTTTGCTTGCGTGTCATGCATTTCATATCATGTCATCATGTGCATCGCATTTGCATATGTGTTCGTCTCATGCATCCGAGCATTTTCCCCGTTGTCCGTTTTGCAATCTGGCGCTCCTATGTCCTCCGGTGTCTCCTTTTGCCTATTTTTGTGTGCGGGTGTTAAACGTTTTCGGATTGGACCGAGACTTGCCAAGCGGCCTCTACTACTGGTAGACCGTCTGTCAAGTTTCGTACCATTTGGACTTCGTTTGATACTCCAATGGTTAACCGGGGAACCGTAAAGGCCTCGTGTGTGTTGCTGCCCAACACCCTTCCAAAGTGGCCGAAAACCCATCTAAACCCCCTCCATCATCTCGGTCGTTCGATCCCGATCGCGTGGCCAAAAACCGCACCTCATTTGGACTCTCCTAGCTCCCTCTACCTATAAATATGTGCCCCTCTCCGAAATTCGCGGTCTAGCCATAGCCTTCCTCTTCCTGGCGTCGTCGGACATGTCCGCCCGGCGACCGGACGTGTCCGCCCTCGCCCTCAGCTAATCAGGAGCCGCCACCTGTCCACCGCCTCCATTACCGCACTGCCGGACCGCGGAGCCCATCCGGGGCCTGCGCGAGCCCGTTCGCGCCACCGCCCGGCCCGCATGCGCCCACGCTCCGCCGCCCGCCGTGCACCGTCGTCGTCCTGGCCGTCCGGCCGCCACCGCCGCACCACGCCTCGCCGCCGACCTATACCGCGCCCCACCAACCTCGCTGTGCCGCCTCCTCGCGCCTGCGCCACCGCCTTCGCCCTGCTCCGCCTAATCGCCGCCCGCGCTCGTACCTCGCCGCCCCGCGCCACCGGCTCGCCGCCGGCGACCCGTGCCTGCTCCGCCACCCTGGCATGGCGCCGCCCCGCGCCCCTACCTCGCCGTCCGTTGCCTCCCAGTCGACCTCCAGCCCGGATCCGGCGAGATGCGGTGGAGGAAGCCCCGGATCCGACCTCCCCGGCCTTCTCTGGCCAGCTCCGGTGGAATTCCGGCGAGATCCGCCGCCCGCGTTGACTTTCCGCGAGGTCCAATTTTCCCTAAGTCATTTTGTCCCAGTAATATTTTGCATTTTTTATCATGTCATAACTCTGCAACCGTGGCTCCGTTTTGGGCGTAGCATGTCAAATTGTTCGTCTCAATGAGTACTTCATTTCATCTCATTGCATCATGTTCATTTGAGCTCATCTTGATGCCCTAAATGCTGTTGCAAGAGTGCTAGTTTCTGTTAGTTTCCGATTCATATCAGTAACTGGACATTAGTCATTTTTGCCATGATTAATGTGTGCCTCCTATGATCTAGAGCTCTACATGTGTTTTGAAGTATGTCATGCCATCTTTACAGGGGTGTATGCCATGTATTTTTGTGGTCTTTGTGGTGACTAGCACAAGCATGAAAAGTAGCCCTCGTAATGTTGCTGATTTCAGTGACTTAGAAATCTTCTAAGTCTTTGTCCTATCAATATTTTTAAGCCATGTATTCATGTTGCTACCGATTGATCCATGCCTCTTTTGAGCATGATCAGTAAGGATGTTTTGTAGATATTGTGGTGCTCTATCCATCCATGTCTTTGTTTGCATTTATGGAGCACCCTAGCTTGACTCAATCAAGCTCTACTTTTGCTATAAAATGTTCCTGGCAGATTGTTTGCGTGTTAAGCATTTTTGCCAAGGCTGTTGTAGTTGATCCATGGTTGCTATGATGTTGTTCTTGCCATGTTTAGCTTCTATGCCATGTCTACGTGCTGGGTGTATGCTTAGTTTGTCATGCAGTTCCTTGTGGTGAGTGCATCGAGCTCGTAAACATGCCTACTTAATATATGTTTTGCCATGTTCCAGTTTTCTACCAAGTCTGAATCTGTTAGCGTTAATTGCTATGTTCACATGGTTGCCATTGTATTTTCCGATCCATTTCGGCTTATGGTCAGTAAGGGACTTTTGTTGTATGCTTTGAGTAGCTTCATGCCATGCCTTGCTTTTCCATGATATGTTCCTGTAGCATGTTGTTATCTTTTCTAAACATTGCTTCCTGATGTTAAATTCCTGACATGTTTATTTCACTAAGTCTGTAACCTGATATCTTTTGCACTTTTGCCATGCTTGTTTGAACCTGCTATTGAGTGATTTAGCCGTAGCTAAGTGTTCATATTTTGTCAAGCATCTTGAGTGGATCCCTGCCATGTATTTTGTTGTTATGTTAGAGTCCAGTAGCTTATTCTTGATGCATTTTGATGGCTCGTGCTGTAAATCGCAGATCGGTGTCATTTGTTTTGCTTGCCATTTGCAAACCGTACACCCGATTCGGGTGATCTTTATATCGATTTCGACCGAAATCAACTCATCTTTCCAGTGGCACTCCTGGTTTTCCAAGTTGATGCCAGGTTCAGTCTTTCCTTTCCGAAACATGCATATGCATCACATATCACATCTCGCATATCATGCCTTGCTTTGCATCATGTTGTTTGCGCATTGCACCGTGGTTGATTGTGTCTCCCTTTGTTTGTGTTCTTGCTTTGGGTAGAGCTGGGAGACGAGTTCGTGATCCATGCTTGTTGTAGTTGATCCATGGTTGCTATGATGTTGTTCTTGCCATGTTTAGCTTCTATGCCATGTCTAATTGCTGGGTGTATGCTTAGTTTGTCATGCAATGCCTTGTGGTGAGTGCATCGAGCTCGTAAACATGCCTACTTAATATATGTTTTGCCATGTTCCAGTTTTCTACCAAGTCTGAATCTGTTAGCGTTAATTGCTATGTTCACATGGTTGCCATTGTATTTTCTTGCCATTTGCAAACCGTGCACCCGATTCGGGTGATCTTTATATCGATTTCGACCGAAATCAACTCATCTTTCCAGTGGCTCTCTTGGTTTTCCAAGTTGAGGCCAGGTTCAATCTTTACTTTCCGAAGCATGCATATGCATCGCATATCACATCCCGCATATCATGCCATGCTTGCATCATGTTGTTTGCGCATTGCACCGTGGTTGATTGTGTCTCCCTTTGTTTGTGATCTTGCTTTTGGTAGAGCCGGGAGACGAGTCCGTGATCGAGGAGCCTGTTGAGTATGTTTACGAGGATCAAGCTTTCGTCTTCTTAGAGAACTTTGCAGGCAAGATGACCATACCCTCGAAATCACTTCTATCTTTCCTAGCTAGATGCTCGCTCTTTTGCTATGCCTATGCTACGAAACCTACCACTTACTTATCATGCCTCCCATATTGCTAAGCCAAGCCTCTAACCCACCTTGTCCTAGCAAACCGTTGTTTGGCTATGTTACCGCTTTGCTCAGCCACTCTTATAGCATTGTTAGTTGCAGGTAAAGATTTGAGCTTGTTCCATGTTGGAACATGGATATTTGTTGGGATATCACAATATCTCTTATTTAATTAATGCATCTATATACTTGGTAAAGGGTGGAAGGCTCGGCCTTATGCCTGGTGTTTTGTTCCACTCTTGCCGCCCTAGTTTCCGTCATACCGGTGTTATGTTCCTTGATTTTGCGTTCCTACACGGTTGGGTTATAATGGTAACCCCTTCACAGTTCGCCTTGAATAAAACTCCTCTAGCAAGGCCCAACCTTGGTTTTACCATTTGCCACCTAGCCTTTTTTCCCTTGGGTCGGCCAACCCAAGGGTCATCTTTATTTCAACCCCCCGGGCCAGTGCTCCTCTGAGTGTTGGTCCAAACTAGAGTCCTTTGCAGTGCCCCCTTGGGGAAACTCGAGGTTTGGTTTTAGCTGTACGGAGCGCTCATCCGGTGTGCCCTTCGAACGAGATATGTGCAGCTCCTATCGAGATTTGTCGGCACATCCGGGCGGCTTTGCTGCTCTTATTTTACCATTGTCGGAATGTCTTGTAACCGGGATTCCGAGCCTGATTGGGTCTTCCTGGGAGAAGGAATATCCTTCATTAACCGTGAGGGCTTGTGATGGGCTAAGTTGGGACATCCCTGCAGGGATTTGATCTTTAGAAAGCCGTGCCCGCGGTTATCGGCAGATGGGAATTTGTTAATGTCTGGTTGTAGAAAACCTGAAACTTATCTTAATTAAAATGCCTCAACCGCGTGTGTAGCCGTGATGGCCTCTTTCCGGTGGAGTCCGGGAAGTGAACATGGTGTTAGAGTTATGCTTGAATGTAGGTTGCTCTAGGATCACTTCTTGATCATAGATTCTCGACCGTGCTTTGCCTTCTCTTCTCGCTCTCATTTGTGTAAGTTAGCCACCATATATGCTAGTGCTTGCTGCAGCTCCACCTCATACCTTTTTCCCTACCTATAAGCTTAAATAGTCTTGATCGCGAGGGTGTGAGATTGCTGAGTCCCCGTGACTCACAGATTACTTCCAAAACCAGTTTGCAGGTGCCGATGATACCGTGCAGGTGACGCAACCGAGCTCAAGGAGGACCTCGATGAAGATCTCATTCATTGTGTTGTTTCGTTTCAGTTGATCAGTAGTGGAGCCCGGTTGGGACGATCGGGGATATTTAGCATTAGGGGTAGTCTTCTTTATTTTGGTTCCGTAGTCGGACCTTGTTTGTATCTGGTTGATGTAATGCTTTATTCATGTATTGTGTGAAGTGGCGATTGTAAGCCAACGATGTACCTCTTTTCTTATTCAGTACATGGGATGTGTAAAGATTACCCCTCTTGCGACATTGCCTTCAATGTGGGAGATATAGCCGCATCGAGGGTGTTACAAGTTGGTATCAGAGCCTTCCCCGACTTAGGAGCCCCCTACATGATCAAATCGTTGGTGTTGTTGAGTCTAGAAAAATGTTTTGAGTCATTTAGGATTATATATATCAGAGAGTAGGAGTCTTTTTACTCCTCAGTCCCTTCGTCGCTCTAGTGAGGCATCCTGACGTAGAGTTTTGACTCTTCTCTTCTCAAATTTCACTAAAAAAAATTTAGGATCACGCGGATATCTTGGAATTGTTCCGATGGTTTTGTGACAGGAACATTGTTCTTGGTGCCTCCTGACATTTAGGGGTTGTGGCAGTGTCCCGGGGAGTTGAGCTCCGAGGTGTTGTCGGCACAATTTTATCGTTGCAATTCTGGAATACCTGAGTTTCGCCGACATTGAAAATCTCTTTTATGCAGTTGTTGGTGAGATAACCTCGACGCCACGCAGTACTGGGGTGGGAGTTCGGGAGTATTGCTATAGCTCGTATAACGAATGCTTTTCGAAGGTTGATGTAAATGATTTCCGAAGGTTTCTTGGTTATGTGTTGAAGGATGGATACAGCTAGATGTAGGATTTGTTAGTTTTGGGTGAGATATTATGCTTCCCCTATATCCCCAACACCTGATTGCATAACCGGGAAAGTTTTGGGAGTTTATAAGTGGGAATTCAAGTAGCTCATGGGATATCTATCCAACAGATATATGATATGAAATTGGGGTTCGACGTCTAGTGGTCCGTCTATCCACGGTTGGTTTTACAATAGTCTCGTTGTTTCTTAAAGAGTCCTTGGCTATGCTGACTCGGGGACACTTCGTATGTCATGTGCACTGCCTTGTACATGATGGTGCTGTATGATCGAGCCCGTGTGGGCCCCACCACGAAAACTTCGGACGAAATCTCTATCATATGTTTGTTCCGGCATATGCTGCAAGCCAATCCTTTGTTTTTGTTTTGAGTTGTGGTATTCGAGTTGCTTCAATGTCAAGTGTTTGATTCCATACCTTTCCTAAGAGGTGTTCTCATACTCCTATGTGAATACCAATCCATCATGATAATCGAGATTGTCATGTCAATCTTTTCAACCGGTGTGTTTCTCGTCAAGTGGATCCGATCATTTCAACATCCGCAAGATCACCTCTTGGTTTTTCCCAACATTGTTCATTTCATCCTCCCCCAAGTTGTCTTTGTTTCCCCGCCCTCCCACCCTTTTTCTTCAAGGACTCAGATTTCTTAATCAAGTATCCATCTTATTGATATGAAGTCTCTCCATTCTTTTTCGTCAATGTTCTTACCCAGTGGTTCTCATGAAGATGTTCTACTAGTTCATCATTCTTCGTTCTCTTTCTTCTCCAGTGAATTTAATTCAAGTTTTGTTGTTGATCATATCCTTTTTCCTCATTTCAAATACCTTCTCATGCTGGTGCACCTCATAATCATTCACTTCTCGCTATTCATTTGTTCGGGAGTGCTGAAGATATATCAGAAGGTTTGTCTTTTCATTCAAGATCCGTTCAAACCTATCCCGAGGTTGTTGTCTTATTCAAGACATTTAACTCAACCGGAGCAATCTATCTTTTAAATCGCTCAACGGTGTTTCTTTTCAGTGGGCCCTAAGCCAGTTAGGCACCATACATTGGTTAGCCGCTGCTGCAACCTCACCACTTACCCTTTCCTTACCCCTTTAAGCTTTGCTATTCTTGATACCCATGGTAATGGGATTGCTGATTCCTCGTGGCTCACAGATTACTACACCAACAGTTGCAGGTACAGGTAATGCGATGATCATGGCGCGAGAGCGATGTGTGCCCGTTTTGAGTTCTTCTTATTCTTCGTCGATCTTGGTTTAGGTTCCTGGTCGACAGCCTAGGCTAGCAGGGTGCATATCGTTTGAGCTTTTGTTTGTGTTTCATCTGCAGTCGGATGTTGTTCTCATGTATGATGTATTGATGTATTATTGCGGCATTTGTATGCCTTGTATGTATCCCCCACTACAAAAAAATACACTTCCGTGATGATACGTGTTTGCCATAGTAGGTCACGTTTTCTGTCATGCATGTACAACCATGACAAATTTATGACAGAATCAAGATAGTCATACCTGTGTTGTCGTAGAAGTGTTCCATGACATTACCAAAATTATCATCACGGAAGTGTCCACTTCCATGATGATAAATCGTGTGTCACAGAAGTGCTTTCGTCAAGGGTGACCGACACATGGCATCCACCGTAATGGAACGCCGTTAAGCTATCGGGTCCGGTTTTGGATCCGATAACCCGTTAACAGCCCCGACCAATGGGGATTTTCCACATGTAAAATCATCATTGGCTGGAGGAAACATGTGTCGGCTCACCATTGGGACAGATGTCATCCACTCATTGGACCCAAAGCTCCTATGATACGTCGACACGTGGCACGGCCCAATAGAGGCCCATTCTTGTGAAAAGGCCGGCCCATTTGACTTGGTCAAAAGGTGGCGGGTCGGCCCATGGCAAGCCGGTTAACGGCATGTTCGCATATAGCCCATTTACAGCCCGCTATCCCAGGGCTCGTTTATGACCTATCTGAATTAGGCCCTGTAGCGTCATCTGGGCCGTCCAATATAATTCTAGCCCATTTTAACTTCCGGCCCATGTATGGCCCATGATGTCTTTCGGCCCATATGAGAACCTTAGTAACCCTCGGCCCCTTGACGGCCCGTGGTAAAACTGGCCCATAATGAACAGTGTATCACTTTATACCCATTAACAGCCCATTATTCCGTTGGGCCGTTTCCAACCCATGTTAACTTTCTGCCTTCTCAGGTCCCATTTATTCTTGGGCTCATTTCTAGCATTCTGTTACTTACAGCCCGTTACTGTCATTTTCTTCTTGTGGGCCAAATTCAGCCCGTGGTTACAGTCGGCCCGTTTGTGGCCCATTAATACGTTGGGCCAGTTTTCATGTCGAAAAAAACACCTTGGGCTGTTTTCATAGAGTTATCAAATACGGCCTATTAACGGCCCGTTATTGTCCACGAATAGTACGACCCATGATTGGCGAAATGATGATACGCCCCGTAGAAGCCAATGGATCCTACGGCCCGTAAAAGGCCCATGGATCGTACGGACCATAGAAGACCAATGGATCCTACGGCCCGTATAGAAGGCCATTGGATCCTACGGCCTGTAGAAGGCCCATGGATCGTATGGCCCGCAGGAGGCCCATGGTTACAATAGTCCGTGCGTTGCCATGATTATTTTGGCCTAGTTTCCAAAAATAGGTTATTGTGGCCACTAGAAAAACACAGAAAAAGAACTGCAGTGACTAAAAGTAAACAACTAAACAAGATAATAAGGAAATAAATAAGCAAGCAATTAACGCTAGCCTATTACCGCTATTACACATATTACATCCACTTGGCATCAAAGTTCGCCACCGGTGCAAATATAGGGAACAAAGCAGCATATTACATACACTAGCCGTCAAAGTTGGCCTCCAGTGCAAATAAATGTGGTAGCAAAACAAGAGCATAACTGAAACAACTTTAGAAGAGCTCAAGAAACGTGGTATCCACCAAGCTGGCAATAAGCATAGCAAGCTTATTAGCTTTGTCCTATTTGGCGCTAAAATCCTCCAACGCTTGCTGTTGCACCAGAAAGTATGCATCTGAATGCTCCAGGGACTTCCGCAGTCTTTCCGCTTCTTGTCGCAGCACAGCTGATCGATGTCTTTCATCTTGTAGTTGAGACTCAAGAAACCGAACTGATTCAGACAGTGAGTTTGAATAGCTTGTGCAAGCGGCAGTGGCCAGTAACTCGAACACTAAACCAAGACAGGACTTTGGGGTTGTCTCACTGTCTTCGAGATAGTCTTTCTTAGCTGTTTTATCATCTTTGTTGGAGACCAACAAGGATATGTCACTATTCTGAACCTTATCTACATTACTTCCTTTACCATTGCTTAATAAGGCACAATTCCCCAATATTCTGTCAGCATTGTAAAAGAAGAAACAAGCAGACACATAATAGGTTTAGCATGTACTAGTATATGAAACTCATTTCGGTGAACCAGTTCATTAGTAAGGTGGACATGATTAAACTACCAAGTCTTCTATTGCCAAGTACTAGTACATAATAAAAGAATCAAACAAACATATATCTATGTCCTATGGTCACTGCATTTTCTTGCCAAATCAAAATAGAGACACAGTTCAAATCATATGAGTTCAAGACCAAGCAGCAGTGAAAGAATACAAAACGTGGAAAACTACACAGCACAACAAGATTTCATATGGGTACCATGGGTCTACATGTACAACAACACTACTGGCTATGTTGTGATGCTAGTAATGTGCATGATATGAGAAGTCAACTGTATACACAATTGAAATTGAAATCAACAGAGCTATTGATAAGAGCAAGCCTGTTAAAGAAACATGCATGAACATACCTGTTGTGCCATTGGAGTTTCGATTGGATCCTTCAATTTAAAAATAAGTTTGTATGAGTAAATATAGTGATACAAGAGCAAAGCAGTATGCACGATAACAATCATAGTTAAAAAAGGCGCGCCTAAGTGAGCGCTTAAGCGCGCCTAGGCTCTAGGCGTTGGCGGAACGCATTGCGCATAACTACGCTTAATCTGTGCATAACTGCGCATAAGCATGCGCTTTGGTCAGTAAAGCGCAAGGCGGTGGCAAAATGCACAATTAACGCCTAGCACTTTTTTGAACTATGATAGCAATGGAATCTTAAATTAGAACCGTTGTTCTTCAGGTTTAGGCACTTGTTCTACATGAACAGGGTACAGTAAGACACAAGAATATAGTACTTCAAAATAGAAAATGAGCTCATAGACCTTACCACATTCTTGGTTCGGGACCTGTACAGAACAAGGCGTTCCCAGTCATCATCTAGTAAATGTGTCTCAAGAGAACGTAAGAGAATTTGATGAGTTTCTTTGTCGGTGAAGTACGTTTTCTTCAGGTAATTTTGATGCTGCCACCAAGCATTCTTGAAGATAGCAGAGGTATTAGCACAGGTTACCTCATCCTGAGTTTCCAAATCGGTCATTCCCTATAGAGAAAAATGGGAAAATTTGATGTATTATAACCATCATGGAGGTAGGATGTATGGGACAAAGCAAAGTAATTGCCATGAATAACATTACTTACACATAACTCCTGGACAAACACCTACAACTGACATTTTCCTTCATCTTCAGTATAATATTTCCAAGATGGGAAGATACGCACATACGATTTAACAACATCAAATGTGATCGATGCTAAACTACGACTAGCTGGTTGTGCTTCCTCCACAGGAATAGGCGTACTAACTGGTGGAGTTGGGGTTCACCATGGTAGTACTGGCCCTTTGGGCACTGGAGCTGCCTTACTAACTGCTCTTGTTTGGGAGCTCTATGGTGGATATGGTGCTGTGTCAACAGGAACTGGGTTACTATCTGCTGGGGTTGGGGTTAGATAGGGTGAGGCTGGTTCTCTGTCCATCGCAGTAGGGGCACAATCTACGAGAATTTGGGTTATGTGTGGTAGGGATGGTTCTCGTGCATGTACATCTGGGGTGCTATCTCCTCCAAGAGGTAGCACTGTTTTATTTGAAGACCGTGTTTTTAGTCTACTAGATGCTGGCATCACCCGCTCCAATTCAAATGGCTGATAAACAGGAAACATAGTTGAATGTACAGACATTGTATGAGAGACACATGCAATAGATAGTGTGGAAAAAAGAGGGCATGAAATAGTTGACATGTATATTGTTTAATTAAAACAGATAGCATGACATAATTTCACATATATGATGTCTATCTAAACTGGATAGCATAGCATAACATAATTCAAAGATATGATGAATAACTAAACAGGATCGCATGACATAATTCACCTACATGTTATCTAAGTAATCAGGATCGCATCATTTAATTCACATATGTGATTTATATGCTAAAGAGTGGGCATTAGATATGATGTCTGAACTAAGAACATGGTGTTGAATATTGTGTATATGATGTCTAAACTATGCAATGCAAGACACCATATGCATGATATGAGCAATATAACCGTGCCAAGTTAGAGCATACACCTCGGTGGGGGGATAGGACTGGTCATCTATCTCTGAATCCATCTCTGAGGAGCTATCGGGACCCAACAAGAGATCTGCTTCGACAGGTAGCAATGTCTGCTCTGAAGGCCTTGTTTTCACTCCAGATTTTTCAATCTCCCACACAAATGGCTGATTAACAGGAAGAGTAGTTTAATGTACAAACATTGTCGACAAATGGAAATGTAATGAAGAAAAGGATGGGCAAGATATCATTCAAATATATGAAGCCTAGTTAAACAGGATGGCATTGCACATTTCACGTGTATTATGGCTGGCTAAAAGACATGAGACTGCATAATTCCCATATATGATATAGAAACTAAATAGGTGGCATTACAGAACATGTCTAAACTAAGCAGATGACATATATGATGTCAAAAGTAGGCACTGCAAGGCAACATATGCATGATATGACTAACATAATCATGCCAAGGTAGAGCAAACACCTTGGTGGTAAATAGGAGTGGTCGGGGGCGTCTGAATCCGCCTCAGAGCAGATATCTTCCTCTGGATTACAATCTGGAGAGGGGTGGGGAGGGTTTGCCGTTGAACCCACCATGGTGCGATGTCTGCATGACATTATATTGCCGCGCAAAACTCTTTTCTTTTTCTCAACATCTTCAACATGACTCTGTACAATATCTGACATGCATACGAAAAAATATGGTGAGATTATGTAAGGAGAGCATGCAGAAATTTAGAGTGATGGTAACAACCAGTGGATGGATCCTAAAATAATGATAGCAGGATGATGATTGCTTTAATTTAATAATAAGACGGATGATGATTGCTTTACTATTTGTTTCCCACCCAAGATGAACAACATTGGCATACCCTAGGTGAACCAGATATTAGATAGAGATACTATTCATTGCTTCCTCGATATGTGCCCCACAACTAATTTAGAACTCATGTTTGAACATTAATTTGGACCTGACTTGGAGTCCAAGAGGTGAACAGGACAACAAAGTAGCAGGTAATTTTAAGCAATGCATAACATAAGCAGAAACAAAAGAGTGCGACCTCTCTTGTGGACCCATGTACTCCCCGGGTTCATCTGCCGAGTCGATGATGGTGATGCCATTGCGGTGGGTGCCAGAGGCAGGGAAGGAGATCTGAGGCGGCGAAAGAGGGTTAGGAGTCATGATGTCTGGTTTGGTGGATGTTTCTATTGATGGAGCAACTCAGTTGAGGTGGACGATATCACGGCAGGAGCAGGACAAACCACACAAAGTTCCCTTCGACACCTACCGGTAACTGAAGTAATTCTGTAAGGGCTCATTTGGCTTGCATGATTCTAAAAACATAGGGATACGAAAAACACCGGAATAGGATAGGAATGCACATGGTAAACAGAGCATTTGTAAACACATGATTTCTGTCAACTTGAGTGTTTGGTTTACAGGAATTGGAAGAGCAGAGGAATGCCAAGAAACATGTCCAAAATAAAGTGAAACCATATGAACGCGTGTATAATTAGAATGTTATTCTGCCATTAATGCACTTGGTATTGTTTTCATGCATAGGATTTTGAAAAGTAGTTCCAGGTGGATGCTTTGCTGCATTCCTTTCAACAAAATGCATGAATAATTGAATAGTAGAGTGCCATTGGAAAATTCCCTATTGCTATGTTTTTCCGTCGAACCAAAATAGCCCTAATGGATCGACATGAATGTATAGTAATAAGTGATGCAACAAGTGTACAACCTCTTTGCCGTAGCCGTGTCGACCTCATCATCATTGGTTGGTCGCTGAAGCAGTTGAGGCAGAGGTGGCTGTCGGAGGTGTGGAGGAAGATCTGAGGAATCTGTAGATGGCGTCCAGGGCACTGCTCTGTTGTGATGGATCGTTCTGTGGTTGGAGCAGCCCCGGTGAGCCGTAAGACGTCAAGGCTGAAGCAGCACAAGACAGACATCGTCAATCTCAAGTGGGATTCAAATAGCATCTCCAATATATGATGTAAAATACATGTAAAATTTACATCACCAAAAACCACCTGACTACAACAGATGAGGTAAAAACTATTGACTCTGAACTTAACTATCGCCACTGAAATTTAATGTGGAATCTGAATGTTACTGTCGAAACTGAACGCAATGGTAGCAGAGAAGCACTTGACATGTAGTTTAGGGAGGGGCTGCAGTTCATCTTCAACCTGCACCCCCTTGAGCCGCCAGCCACCACAGGCCGAACCGCCGGCCCTAGCGCTGCCTCGCCTCCCCGAAACAACTCCCCACCGCCGGTCTGCCGTCACCCCGACCAGCCCTATAGGCGCCCCGCCCCCACCCTGAACCCTAAGATATATAGTGGGGTACCTCTCGGCAGCCCCCATCCCTGCTGCGGGTGGTTCTTCCTTAACTTCCGTGAGACCCCCACCCCCTGAAAATCAGCTGACCCAAAAGTCGATCCAGTCGACTGAAGTGTAGCGAAATCAGAGCAGAGCAGCAGCACGAGTGAGGGGGAGAGCAGCAGCAGCAGCGCGAGCGAGCGAGAGCCGGAGCAGCAACAGCTAGGCGAGCGATCGAGTGAGAGCCGGAGCAGCAGCAGTAGCGGGAGCGAGCGAGCGAGAGCCGGAGCAGAAGCAGATCTGCCTAGTATGGACACTGTCGCCAAAGGGGCCTCGCACTAGGGGAGAGCCGCTGTGGAGATGTCACCCACGGCGTCAGCTTCAAGGTAGCCGCTCCATGGGGGTGCGGGATGGAGCATCGTTGGTGCCGGGAGGTCGAGCTAAGGAGAAGGTGCGATGCGATGAGTGTACAACCTCTTTGGTGGCGCCGAGTAGGCCTCAGCTTCGTCCAAGTAGTCGGTGAGGATGCTGAGGTTCCGGTGGAGTAGGTTAAGGCGGCGCTGTGGGGATGGAGCAGCCGTGATATACGAGGAGATCATCGAAATAGCTCCTTGGAGGTGGAGGACGGTGCGGTTGAACCGGCGGGACGACGAGATGGACGATGGATCCTCATCCGGGGAGGTCGACGAGGGACGTCGAGCTGTTGCGATGCACGACGTCGTCGGGGAAGAGGCTCCGGCTGGGCAGTGGTGAGGTGGCGAACGGAGGAGGGTGGGGTTTCGCGGTAGGAGCTGAGAGGTTATGGCTGCCTGGGATTTCGAATGGCAAAAAGGAGGCGATGGGAGGGGGTGAACCATGACTTAGGGACGCGCTTGTCCAAAATATAGGGTGTGTTACAAAAGTACCGCCCACCGATTTGAACTAGCGGCCCTTTCGGCTCAGGGTTAGAAAGGGGATTTCGCGTGTCGGGATTTGGCAGTTGGAGGGAGTTTTCACGCGCATTGTAATTTCGGGATAGCAAGGCGCGGGTTGTGAAGGCGCCAGTTTTGGGAGCACGATATCTGAATTTTTGGGATATGACAAGGCGCGGGTTAAATTTTAGGGATGAGGCTAACGTGTAATATTGTACTTGTACGTACCAAATCAATTCGCACTTCCCTCAACCAAAAAGAAACCGAAAAAATAAATATATTCACACCACACAAAGAGAGAGTCTTGCCCCATTTTACTATAAAAATGCTATGCAAAGCTACTCCCTCCTTCCATCTACATAGGGCCTAATTCATTTTTCGATGCTAACTTTGACCAAATATTAGAGCAATAATATATGACATGCAACTTACACAAAGCACGCCCTTAAATTTGTGTGTGAAAGGTTCTTTTAATGATATAATTTTCACATTGTGCTTGTCATGTACTATTAATCTTGTCAATAGTCAAACGTGGTCTTAAAAACGCGTTATGCCCTATATAGATGGAAGGAGGGAGTATGAATCCATGTTATGTCCAATTAAATTTTTTCATTTGCTGTATAATGCATGTAACCTACTCATACCAACATTTTAGTGCATTCCAAATGTCTATACTACTGCTGCAATTCGAACTGAATTTGAATTCGTTTCTATATTTCAATAAGAATCTGCAATAATGATTGTTGCCAAC
The DNA here is from genome assembly GCF_003073215.2 of Triticum urartu. Lineage (NCBI taxonomy): Eukaryota > Viridiplantae > Streptophyta > Magnoliopsida > Poales > Poaceae > Triticum > Triticum urartu. The sequence continues at coordinate 343,901,239 of NC_053028.1, forward strand.
TTCAAATGTCATTCGTGTATTACCTTAATAACACACCACATGATTACTATAGAGATAGATATGAACTATGTGTACTACATGAACTCGAATTCTATTTTTTGAATATACTTGTTCTTGATTCCAAATAATAGTACATTTAATGTACTAACTATAGATTCATAACCTAAACCATGTTCCATGCATGTACACCGTGTTTAGCACACATAGTATAGTGCCCCACCCCCTACGTTATGACAAGTATTTAGACCTGAGCTGCAAAAGCCACACATTAGCCCAAATTATGATCAGTGTTCTATATATTATACGTAGTACTAGCAAGATGCCCATGCGTTCTACAGAACATCACCATGATCAAGGGGAGGCCTAATTTGCAAATATGCAGAGGGGTGTGGGTATCTGTTTTCAAAATTGCCATAGTTTCCTTCCTATCCATCAGATATAAATCAGAAGGCCTATATTGCAGGATGGCAGGCACACCGTCATCAACAACTCCGTTTTTTTGTAAGAGTAGAGATAAAATATATTATATGTAGTATAACATGTTCATAACCACACCATGTGTATCACCATTATATATATTCACACATGCGTCGGTTTAAAACACTATGATAAATTCATCAAATATCTGAATTCACTTTTTATAATGATGTATGATCTCTATTCGTCTTTTACACCCACACAATCCTCTTATCTTTGTAGCTAGCTAGTGCTAACTTTCTCTCGTGCATGCACACGCCCGCATCCATCTCACCCTCCCTCAGCATTCTCTAGCTCGATCGCGCAAATTCGTCTTTTCACTTTAGGTCGTTCACCCATGGTGTGTGTAGGCCCCCAGCTCCTTCTTTACGGCACACATCGATCGATATGCCTCTCTAGCCAGGTGTGCCTAGCACAAAACACAAGCTTCCCCTCTTCTCTAATCACCGTCCATGGCTCACTCCCACCACTCTTTTCATAGATCTCGTACTCGCACACTCCTCCCCCTCGATATAGTATGATTCTCGCACCGCCTCCTAGATGCATCCCTCTCTCTCTCTCTATCCTTCTACTCGTGCCTCATTTGCTTCTAACACACACATGCATGTATACTGATCGATCTCCCAACATATACCTAGGTCGACTTTAACTATTCCCCCCATCGATCAACGTACCTCACAAGTTATGTCTCTCCTTTCTCTAACAAAGGACGATTGATCTTCCTATGTAGTTATGTCTACCTACCACAGCCATATCACCCCCTCATCATTCGTGCATGCTTCCTGACCCATCTCTCACACACACGTGCATAGACAGGAAGCCATCCCCTCTCTTATTGATATTGCAGGCATGCCCTCCGGTTGTCTAGCAAGCCTATCCCACCATTTGTTAGAAGCAACTCCACTACCACCCCCTCCAACACTCTAGCTCTGTCTCTCTCCCAACCTTATTACTCTCCTACACATATGCATGGATGCCGATCGATCTCCCTTAATACATGAGGTAGATCGATCTCCTTTAATACATGAGGTAGCCTCTCTCCTCCTCCACACATATACCAGTCATTGTACCTCTATAGTTAATTAGGCCTCCCTCCCCCCACCACACACCGATAGTCGAGCGGTGTAGGCAGGTATCCATGCCACAAAGACAAACTACACCTGTCCCCTCTCACGTTCCAGTAGGCCATCCACTCTATATCTTTGACGTGGGCACACACAAATTCGATGGCACTCTTTATCGATCGTGTGCACACACACACACATCATCCCTCTCTTCGATTCTATGGAGACCTCAAGCCAATGCTACCTCCACTCTCTTCTCGTGGATCGTCCCCTCTATATATATGATATATCTAGGACTCTATTTCACACACATTGCATATGTTACATTTTTTGATTGACCCCCCCTCCAAACTCTCACGAACCCACACACTATACTATCTCTCTATGTTTTATCTCTCTCACACAACCCCACGTAGGTGGTGTACGTATACGAGAAGAGAATAGGTGCACCATGCACATACTCACGCTTCGTGCCCAGCCACACCCGCGCGGGTACACGGTGGAGCTCATTTCTGTACGAAATGGCAACCCACGTGCTAATTTGAACGCGTGTAGCGGTTGTTTACCTACGGAGGTCATGTACCACGCGTGCACGAAACAAAGTTCGACTTGATGCATTGGCGCGTTATTTTTAAATAAAGTTATATCGCTCAATGGCACGTACACAGAATATAAAACGATTTTTATGGAGAAAAAGGTAGTCCGCTCCACTATATACAATGGAGCCTGCCTTCCTGGTTTGTCTCTCTTCAGAGTATCTCACACAAGGCTGCGGTGGCCTCTCCCTCTCTCTCTGTCTCTCTGTCTCTCTCTCTCTCTCTCACCGTTGGTCACTGATCCGGCTGCATCCCGTCCGCCGGCGGAAAGGGAGGACGTGCATCATTTCTCCGTTCGACGGTGCCGAGGTAGCATGTCCCAATCTGCGGTACACGCCGTTCTCTCTGACCAAGCTCTAGCATGGTAGGGCCTACGCCACCTGCTCGCTGCTGCAGTATGGGCATATTCCGCCCGCCGCCGCTCACCAAGTTACATCCCGACGACCTCCAGGTATCCCCTCCGGCCTTGCTCCACTGCCTGTATTCCCATGTTGCTACATGTGGATCTTCTATACTTCTTTGCCCAAAACGTAGCTCGTCCGGCATACTTTCCATATTGCAATCTCGTCCTCACACCGTTTTAGACAAGCACAACCGTGTTGTTATCTTCCCTTAGGACAAGGAATATGCTTCTTTTTTGTCGTCGTGTGTGTCATCAACTGCTATTGGCCAGTAATTGTTTCCTTTCTACCAGTTTTTTGCAAACAGGGCTATCCATTTCACCTCGTTGCTATTGCGACCTTTTGGTGAACTGCACAAATCACTTTTTTTAAGAGTGTTTTGTGCAGTTCTACCAAAATGTCACACGGGAAACATCTCTACATTTCAGTGCGGGTGCACAAAGGGAGATTGGTTTTGCTCTATCCTCCTCATCCAATTGCGAGCCTAATCTTCTGCAACTAGTTAGTCTTAAGAGAGACTGCAAAGGTGACCAGCTTCTATTTGTGTGTTTATTGTTTCATCAGCAGTCATCTATTATCATAATCACACTTAATATCTTTGGAAAAGGGACGCTCAGCTCTATTTTAGTGCAACTGCACAAAATGATCGGAATGTTGCATGCTCCAGACAACTACTTTTTTCCCAACATGCCTTGTTGATTTAGATAGAGTTGCGGGGGCGTTGCTGCCAATGTAAGCATGGATCAATTTTAATTTAACACCTTCTCACAACTTTGTCTTCAGTTGTGATGTAAATATTAGCTCTGATTAGCAAGGAAGTTAGTTTTTTATTGTTTCCGAAAGAGCATCGATGGCAAGACACACGAAACAAAAGCTGAAATCTCACACCATTGTAAAATTTCATGTCGCTGGGAAATTATTTGTATAGTACGTCAATTATGTAAATAAATGCTAGAAGCTTGATAGCATTTCCAGAAGCCTCTTTGGCATTCGGGTCCATGTGCCATGCACAAAATTATACTCTTTCGTTGCTAAATATTTGTCTTTTTACAAATTTCAAATGGGCATATTTTAGAGTGTAGTTTCACACAGTTTGCTTTGTATATGTACTCCCTCCGTTCCTAAATATTTATCTTTCTAGAGATTTCAACAAGTGACTACATACGGAGCAAAATGAGTGAATCTACACTCTAAAATATGTCTATATACATCCGTATGTAGTAGTCCATTTGAATCTCTAAAAAGACAAATGTTGGAGTAGTCACTCGTTGAAATCTCTAGAAAGACAAATACTCCGGAGTATATTTAAGAACCGTAGTGCATAGCCACATCGGAGACTCAGACCCGTCATTGCGCCGCATTAATAGTGAGTAATGAGCAGTCAAATCTTAAGCCCCACCTTTCCCACTGTAAGTTGCTCGGAATAAGCAACCATCAGTACGCTCTTCTTTGAATCCTCTCATACTACTCCATCCATCGTAGTTTATAGAGTGTGCTTCAGAAAAAGAGAAAATCTCTAGGACCAAGGCGACTAGCGATCGGCCTGAAAAATAGCATTGGTAGTTATAGCACAACGTCTATTACTAGAGGAAATAATGTGTACACACATGCATGCAGTGCTTCCACCCCGGGTACACACATGCATGCACTTACTCCACTCCGTAGTACTACATCAAGATAAAATTGCAGTTACCACACCCTAATTAATTGAGCATTAAACCAAACGCGTCTAAAGTCTCTCTGGTGGTGGAAATGCATTGAGATAAATGCGTCATAATGAAGCGCGCCCTGTAAACTGTGATGGAGGGAGCAGTAGTATGAAGGTGCAAAACCAAGTACGCGTATGGCCAGTCGGTCCACTCACCTCCTCTTGGCATATCAGTGACATGTGGGACCGAAGTGTGAGAAAACCGATCTCAACTGACGGCAAAATGGCCAACCTGCCGTTCCTTGAGAGAGACGAGGAGCGAGAATACATAGACGGGCTCACACGGAGGGCAAGATATATTCGAGCATGGTTGATCGATATCATCATTACATGTTGGGCTCCCAATTTCCGCCCTTCTCCAGAATAAATGTGTACTTTATTAGAGATTAAAAAAAGAGTACAGAGGCTCCAACATGCGGTTCTAGTAGTAGTACTACTCGTACTACTAAACCTTGCACTTGGGTGTTCGCCTCTTCATGAAGTCGAACAATGATGGTAATCCACATGTTCGGTACTACAGTGTATGCCTCTGGCAATCTGACACTGAATTAACTGATGCATGTCCACCGCCTGGGCGAGGGTACATTGCATTAGTCAAAAGGCGTAAGAAAGCTTCACGTTGTCCTACAAGCTTCTCCTCGTTCTACGAGTTGACGGGACACACCAACAAGTACTGCTAGTCCATACTCCCTCCTTTCCGGTTAATATGGCTTAATCTTTTTTGCGGGTAAATGAGAAAGCTTTATTCATATATAAGCATTCTTAGGACGATCAACCAACACACTGGTCACTAGGAAGCAAGGTACCCTACAAAGAAAATTAGGAAGCGAGGTGTTTCATCAAGCCAGCTCTCGGCCACATTCAAAGTGTAGCAAGCACGGTTCGCACAAAGTTGCGCCGCAAGATTTGCTGACCTGTTTACATGCTGAATAACAAAAAAAGAGGAAATATTACCGATCACTCCTATTTGTAACAGGATATGAGCCAGAATTAAGCGAGAATTGTGGCGAGTGTTCCATGCAATCAACTTCCATTATCACATGCGAGAACCCTCGAAGATTACCAAATGTGTTGAAGATTGCTTTATCACATTTTAAAACTATAATAAGAGTGCAGACGCTCCTCCATCCGGTTTCTAGTACTAGAATAGTACATACCTATATATATACTATAGTAGTAGTACTAGTACAAGTAAACTTTGCGCTTGGTTGTTCGCCTCTTCGGGAAGTGCAACAATAATAGTAATAGTACAGTGTATGCTTCTGGCAATCTGACACCGAATTAACTGTTGCATGTCCACCGCCTGAGCGATGGACAGATTGCATTAGTCAAAAGTTTCTCCTTGTCCTGCGAGCCACCGTGTGCAAGCTTCTCCTGTCCTGCAAGCTTCTCCTCATTCGGCAAGTTGACAGGACACAACAAAGTAATGCTAGTCCATACTGCCTCCTCTCCGGTTAATATGGCTTAATTTCAAACGAGATAAATACACTGTCTGTCACTGTATATTTGTAAAAATATGGTCAGTGGACTTCGTAATACGCTGATTGCGCTCAATATATACATTTTCCGGTGTTTATACGGTCACTAGGTCACCCTGGCTGAGTATGTGTGTGCATGCACGTGTAGGTTGAGCACTTGAGCGGGACCGTGTGTGTTCTGTCGTGTGCTCGGACATGCAGGCATTAGGGCGCTGCGCACGTTTTTGCGTCCATGTGTACGTGTGACTGTTGCATACACGTAGGGGGAGTACGCGTAGGGGCCACTAAAGGAGCAGTCAAATCACACAGTAAGTTAGTCGGAAGAAGCAACCATCATTTCACTCTTCAATGACAGGTACACAATGTAAAATGGTTGATATGGAGAGAAAAAGAAAAACCACTATATATATACACTAGCAGGAGCCTAAGTTACAAGCCTGCTTGCTTGGGTTGCTCTCTTCACAAGCATAGAACGATGGTGGCCACACCGCTGGTTACATATCCAGCATGATCCCGCAGCTGGGGGAAGGGAACAATGTTCTCCGTAGACGCGGTCGACATCGGTGAGGGAGAAAATCCGCAGTCGGTGCGTCCCAATCGGGGATCACCGTGGTATGGGCCGATGTTGCGTCCCAACCGCCCTTCTAGCTACAGCCCGACGTCCCAGGTAGTCCATCTTCCTTCTGGAGCCGGCTTGCTCCACTGCCGCAGCTCCCCACATAGCTCCATCTCCATGTCGATCTTTCTCTACTTCTACTGGCTTCTACTTGTGATGAGTTTATGTCTCACGAACTAGTGCTAGTACTATTATTCTAATCACACTTCTTCAATATCTTTGCCATCAGGGATGCTCAGCTCGATTTTAGTGGAACTACACAAAAGCATGGTATGATCCGAGGGTGCCAGCCGTCTTTCCTTCGACAGGTTCTACCTGGCCAGGAAATTAAATCCTGTTTAGGGTTTAGGGTTTAGGTCGTAGTGACCCCACCAGTAGTTTTTCTTTCGTACACGCTCTCACAACTTTTGTCTTTAGTTGTGAAGTAAATATTGGCTATGATCCGTGAATCACTGAGATGCATCAGCATGCGTGTTAGTTTTCCTTTGTATTTGATGGAATGTTGTAACGGGGCAACCTTGGAGTAGGAATGAAAATGGAGTGGAAAGTTTCCATTTTTTCAGAGAAAAAATGGAAACGGAGAGATCCCAACGTTTCATTTCGTTGGATCGCGCCATCGAGCAAAGCCAACATTTAAATCACGTCTGTCGCGTTCGTGTCGCACCCTCCTCCACGGCTTGACCCCACACGGTCGCTCGGCATTCCACTCACCGCAAACAGAGTATACGATAACTTTCCCGCCTGCTTGTCGATGGATTGCGCCATGGAGTACTAGTACTACTGGAAGAGATTGACAAGTTGGGGGAGGACAGCTAGCTGTAGCACGGACTCCCAAGAACATTTTAGATGCATGTTGTGGCCGGCTATTGCGACCTTTGAACGCAGAGCAGTCGCGTGCACCAGGAAGCGGCGCGGGCGACGCTCTCTCGGCCGGCGCGCCACTTCAATGCCAGCGCCAGTGAGAGGTCGCATCCGCTCTGGCCAGGCATGAATGCAGCACTAACCGTTTCGGGCGGGAAGCACGTGCGGGTGATGAAGAGGGTTCGGGTTGGTCAGGAGCGGCCGTGGCAGCAGTCCGGATGCCCGCAAACAAGAGATTTTGTACGTTAATATTTCCGCACATATAATTTATAATGTAAATAATGTTCCAGGTGAACAAATATGATTGGAGATGGAGATGGAAATGGAATTTTTCGTAAACACGGATATGCATGTCTATGTCTATGTGTGTGTGCGTGACGACTCTCACGACCTAGAAGCGAGGGCATGTTTTCGATCGAGTTTTCTTTCTTGGTACGTTAAAAAATTGTCTACTAGTTTTCGTTTCATTTTTCCGGGAACGAGCGTATTCTATTTAAAACCACTGCTATGGAGAGATTGTTTTACTCCATTATAGCCTCTTGTTTGATAGAGTTTCTTGCGTCTCGCTCTCTCGCCCTCTCCATATCAAAACAAGATGAATGTCCACACTATCTCTCTCCTCACCGGTGGTCACAGATCCGGCTGAATCCCGTCCTCTGCGGGAGGTGAGGAGGTACAGCGTTGACGTTGTCACCGCCGGTGATGGAGGAAGCCGATGCGCGCCGTCCTCTCGGAGTCGGCGCTGGCGCGGACGAAGGTCCTCCACGCCCTTGTTCGTTGCCGTCGTGTGGGCAGATCCCACCCGCTCGCCTAAGCGACATCTCGCCCACCTGAGGTATAACTTCCTGTACTGGTCCAGCTCCCCAGGTTGCTGCATGCGGGTTTTCTTCTATGCGACTACTCCCCAGCTCCCCATGTATAGTAGCTAGGGTTCGTCGGCTTGTCCAACATCACCAACTATTACAGAGGAAATGACACTCGAAAAGTTGTCCTGATTTGTGCCTCGGTGGAGGTATACATGTTGTTTCGACAAAAAGTACATGGTGGTTGTGCGGTCATTGTCCATATGCTCCAATTGCTGCTGCTAATCTAATACTACCACTGGTTAAATGAAGAAATGCTTTTTTTCTCGGGTATCCTGGTTTAGTTCCCATCAAGATAATCATGATGCTTCTGTTTGATGGTGTACTTTTCATAATTCTTATTGACAATTTAGATGTCGTTGTTAATCTTGTAAAACAAAGTAACAATACTATATCCCTTTTTTATATTTTTGGAAACATCGATGCGTATCTCCATACCCGGGCATGTCTTCCTCAATTTTAGTGGAACTGCACAAACTTGGATGGCCATTGTTGTTCCGCCTCACTGTCCTCTACCACGTGGTTCTTCCTTCCTCGAGCTTGACTACTAAGAAGAAACAGACCACCGCGAGGATTTGTCGAACTTCATAGCTGCCTCACCCAAACTTGATGCCAAATGGATGATGCATCACCACGATGACCTATCGATGCTCATGGTTGCGCCTCATGGTTGCGTCGGCTGGTGAACCTGATCGATTTTGAATGAAAAACAAGTTGTCTTCCATTAGTGCACTTTGCTTGTTACCCACAAATATGATATCCTTCGTCAGTTCACCTTGGTTGCGTTGGAGACGCAGTCGTCCTTCACGTTGGTGCAATTTTATTACACAATTGGCTATGAACCAAATGTTTCCTCAAAGAAGGATCGAAGTTGGTACTAAGAGCATAAGTTTTTTATTGATTTCTAAGCCTTCTCACAACTTTGTCTCCAGCTCCCCTGTAATTTTATTTGTCCAGCTATTAACTTTGATTAAAATAATGGTGTGTACTAAAAACCTGGATTGACGTAGTAGCCCTCCATTTTTATTTACTCCGCATATTAGATTTGACTGAAGTCAAACTTTGTAAAGTTTGACCAAGTTTAGGCCGAACACAACAAACCATAATTATTAGATAAGGAAAACTGTACATACTCTCGAACCTTTCCGATAATTGAAATTAAAACACTTTATTTGTACACACTCGCACACGTTTCCGATAATTTGGCGCATGTGCGGTTGTTCACTTAAGGGAGGGTAGTGTACCGCACGTGAAGGACAAGAAGTGCAACCAGGACGCGTGGATCGCTAGTTCATCGAAAGTACTCCCTCCGTTCCTAAATATTTATCTTTCAAGTGGTTTGCAATGGACTACCGCATACGGATGTATATAGACATTTTTTTACAAAGTAAATTCACTCATTTTGCTCCGTATGTCGTCATTTGTTGAAATCTCTAGAAAGATAAATATTTAGGAACAGAGGGAGTAGTAGTTTTCTTCACTAGTACATTAAATAAAGAGTTTCGTTTCGTACCTACACAATTTGAAACAATTGTTAAGGAGAGAATAAGAAAACCATTCCACTATATATTAGTCGTATACACGGGTACTATATGGACATAGCTTCATTGACTTTAGTGCACCTGCCTTTGGGTTTATGACAGGTGGGCCCAAAATGTGGCTGGCCCACTTGTCATACAGCCAAAAGTAGGTGCAGTTAAGGCACCGGAGCTCAGTCCGTACTATAGTATATATATAAGATGGAGCTTCAGCACTTGTTCGCTAGGGTTTGCACTCTCCACACTCTCGCCACACTACATATATATATATATATATGCTGGAGGCTCAGCGTTCCTTTGCTAGGGTTTGCTATATTCACTATCTCTCACCCTATTCACCAGATCTAAACAAGACTGCGTTGTGGCCTCTGTCTCTCTCACCCCCCTCACAGCTGGCGAAGGAGGTGTCCGGATCCCGTCGCATTGGGAAGGGGAGGAGGTGCAACGTTCACTCTATCACCTTCGACGAGGGAGGCAATCCACTGCTGGCTGCACTTTTCTCTTTCACCCAGCGCCTGTGCGAGAGGGCAACCGACCCCTTATTCCTCGCTGCCATACGTAGTGTGGGCAGATCCGACCTCCCGCCGCACGCCTTGCACATCACGATGACTCTAAGGTATAAGTTTCTTTGAAACTGTCATTGGTCTAGCTGCATGCTGATCTTTTTCGATTCTGTAGTCGAATCTAGGTCTTGGTTCAAAGAGGAAAGAAGCGTGCGGTGGGGTGGAGCATGAATCTAGGACGTGGTTCAATGAGGAAAGGAGGGAGGGAAAGTAGTATAGACTAGCTATCCAGCCACTTTGTTGGTCGAAAAGGGAAAAAGGGGGTAACCCAGTACACACATCTGTAAGGAACCGAACTCTTTGTTGAAAAGGGAAAGAAACTGGGGGGTCGGGTAGTTTGTGTCGGACTAGATTTTCTGCCCTCACATCGGAAAAAGTTTCAAAGAGAACAAATATGGGACCAACGCAGACATGCTGCTTGGCTACATACTCTGCATCACCCATTTATACGCGTGGACGCACATGGTGCTGGCATGTCCCATCTCCCATCCACATTATCATGTAGTGTGTTTTGAGATGTTGTGCTACTTGTATTGGTACTGTTTTAAATAAATGTTGAATTGAAGCTATTGTATTTTAAGCAATGCCACTCTCGGAATTAACTACTGAACTATTTTAAGAGAATTTCTCTGTTAATATGAATCAATGCAACCATTTTAGGAATGCTACTATCCTATACTTTGTTTTCCATCAAGATAAGGTAGATGCTTCTTTTTATGGCCGCATGTTTCATCCTCCTTTATTGGCAGTAATTGTTTCCTTTTTGCCACTGTTAAATCAGGGATATCTATTCAACTTGTTGCTATAGCAAACTTAAATGTCACACCTGCGACTTTACTTGATTTCAGAGTAATTGCACAAAACGAGATTGGATTTCCTATTCGTGTTGGCAGATTCGTACGTGATCTTGTGTGCATCATGACAGGTTGGTACTTGCCATAATCCACATGATCGTGTAGTGTGTTTTGAGATGTTTTGCTACTTGCATTGGTACTGTTTAAAATAAATGTTGAATTGAAGCTATTGAATTACTGTCTTTTCCCATTAAGTAGTGAACAAATATGGGACCAACCCAGACATCATGCTTGTTGCTTTGTTACAACAAACTATGCATCACCCCCTTCCTAAGTAGATGAAAGCACATGTTATTGTTGTTCCCACTCTCCCCTGGAACTGTTTATGCTTTTTATTAATCTAATGCCGCTGGTAAAAATTAAGCAATGCCACTCTCAGAATTAACAACTGAATCTTATTTCAAAACTGCAACACTTGTTAGGGATTGGCAGGATTACCATTTTTGTGGCCGCATGTTTCATCCTCCTTTATTGGCCAGTAATTGATTCCTTTTTTGCCTCTGTTAAAACAGTGATATCTATTCAACTTGTTGCTATTGCGACATTTTGCTTCGCTTAATTTTGGTGGAACTCCACAAAATGAGACCGGATTTCCATATATGTGTTGAGATCTCTCTCAGGTCTTCCTCACGAGTTGTTTCAAATCTTGGTCTTGAAAGGTCAGTACCAACTTTCCTCAGAATTAACTACTGAATCTTAGTTCAAAACTTCAACACTTGTTAGGGATCGGCGGGAGTACCATTTCTGTTAGGGATCGGCGAAAGTACATGTTTAAGAAATGTATTGTTCAGATATGTCTCTGTTATTATATATCAGTTATAGTGTTTTACAAATGGTACTATCTTGCTTTGTACTTCTTTCTACATGTTTAACCAAGGTATTGTTAAGATAATGTCTCTGTTAACATGAATCAGTCGCATTGTTTTAGAATGATACTTCTCTGCTTTGTCGTTGTTTATACATGTTGAAACAAGGCATTGTTAAGATAATGTCTCAGTTAATATGAATGAATCACACTGATTGAGAATTGCTACTCTCCGGCTTTGTGTCCCATTAAGATAAGGTAGATCAGTAGATGTTTTTCTTCTAGGAGTACAATTCATCAACCATTATTTCTCACTAATTGTTTCCCTTATACCTCTTGTTGCTTACAGGGATATCAAAATTAAAGCTCGGTTTTATTCCGACTTTGATTTTAGTTAAACTGCACAAAAGGAGCCAATGTGTCTAAGGCTAACTTCTATATTAGTTGGTCCAGTTGGTCTTACGACTTTGCAGAAAGAAGCAGTCACTGTTTGTGATACATTACACAAGGAATGATCGAGAAGCTTTACAGTGTATTAGTAGATGCTGGTGACATGACTAGTGTGCAGAGAGCATAGGAAACTCTACAACACGTGGAGTGCACTGGGCAAAAAGTGCCCAAACAAGTACTGGAAGCCAGGCCAGGACTCCAAATCTGTCAATGTCATGCTAAGCAACAATGATGGGGCATCTGGGTATGGTAATCTGTTTACCGTACTTTCAGTTTGTTAGTCAACCGATTGGTGGGTTGACACCAGGGCCAATATTCATGTGTGTGATGTTGTGTCTTTGTTTTCTTGCAGCATATAAATACGATATCCACAGGGATGCTCAGCTTGATTTTGGTGGAATTGCACAAAATGTCAAGATGGTTTGTGTCCTCCATAATACTTCATCATGCACAATACATCGAATGGTTCTCTAATCATTCGTCGTCACCTTGAGCCACCGGACTATCAGATGACAAACTAATGACAAACCCTGCCCATTCCACAATCATAGGCATTACATATTTTGAATGGGAAAAGCTTGTCAAAGTTGACATTAGTTTAATATATTGGAATTGGAAAACCTTGTCAATTTTTGCTCATTGATGTTAGCCAGAAGACATGCATTTGTTATTTTTGAGTGGGACACCCTTTGCTATGAGCAACGTCGATCATTTTTTCCTATTCATCTCTTCAGTTCAGAAGTAAATATTTACTCTCCTGAGATGCATAGTCACATGAATGTTGACTTATGTAAGATATTTTAAGGGTTTGTTTCGAATATTGTCTATGTAATTCCAGGCCTTGTGTTTAATTGCAAAGTTGAGCTTGGAATGTTGCGGCATGCAGCATCACGAGCTGTTCACCGTGCCTCCTGAGAATAATGCTTCGTATTGTTTTGCATGTCGATCTAATGCCAGTGATTTGCTTGTTAGTAAGATCATCCTCTTCTATTGTTTCCGTGCTTAAGAAGTTCATCGTCTCATGTTTCATTCATAGCCTATACAACAAGTCGATTAGGTTAGACGTGAAACCATATGATCTTCCGACCAACTCATCATCTTAGGCCGTGATTGGATCATCGTTTTCCAACCAAAACCGCTTGTAAAACTGACGCTTGTAAATAAAACCAGATGGTCTCGGGTGAAGCGCTTGGTTGGTCAATTTCGACTAGTAAAATATACACCGGTCTCTCAAATTACACGAGTAACCCGCCGGTTTTACTTACAGACCTCTGGCCTCGGTTTCATTACGCCTGTATTTTACGCGTTGTTTCCGATGACGAGTAAATTACACTTATATCTTAATATAGGTGTGAAATAAACCAGAGCTCCCAAGCGCGGCCTTACCATTTCATGCCGTCTCAGTTTCTCAAAGGTGCTCATAGGTGTCCAATGATCCTACCTTCCTGAATGAGCAGTGGGCGCTATATCAAACCATCCGTAGGGCCCGCGAGGCCCTCTCCGTCGTCCTTCGAGTTGTTGCGCTTGCCATGGCGCCGAGCATTGTTAACATTCTCAATGAACATGAGGATTTAGGAGATGACTTTATTTTGACTGGATGACAGTAGGGACCCACTAGGGCCATAGCCGTACGTACGCAAGTGCCTCCTTATTATGTACAACTATATATTTTTTTGCTTACTCCTGGTTACCTGACATCACGGTCCCACACCATTGTCAACCTATGTAGTCAATATAAACGAGAGAATTCCACAAGGTGCGGCCGACAGCTGGGACCAAATAGCTCGAGCAGTATTTGTCTTTTTGAGGTGTGAGCACTGCAGTGTTTTTCTTGGCGATATTTTCGTTTTTGTTCAGAGGAGAGCAGGGTATGAACTGGGTGGGTTGTGGCCCGTCTAGCCCAGGGCAGATATCCAGCCCAGATATTAATTTTTTTCTAGATGAAAATAGCTAGCCCAGCTATACTTTTTTTGAGGAATACACAGGCAAGGTCAACTTGTTATTCTCCGCCCCGCTGGGCTGCAAATCTTTCCTAGGAGGGATGCACTAAGCTTAACAGGAAAATGGGATTTAAAAAATAATAAATGGGATGTAATTATAAAAACTGGGTAGTAACTATAAAAAATGCACTAAGCACAGAATTAGTTTATAAAATATTATTTATGGATTTTGAAAATCTTAATTTATAATTGTTGCGCGCGCAATGTTTCGTTAGATTTTTACGTAATACAAATTTATATTTAATCTGAGTAGAAATATCGGGATAAAAATATTTCGGATCCCATCAAAATGTGGGAAATTTTATTGAATTCTGTCTTGAACGGTTGGTTGAAATTATTAATCATTGTCCTAGCTAGAAACTGGGCTGTACTTTTAACAAACTGTAAATGGGTTGTAGTAAATTCTATAAGAATTAAAAAAATGGGATGTACATTCTTACGAATCACAAATGGGCTATAAGTTCTCTGCCACACACTTGTGGGCCTACTAAGTTGACGCGTATGCAAGGCAATGTCAACTTATTATAGTCAACACACGGTTCTAGCAGCAGTGGCCATTGGATGTCCATCCAACGGATGTTGTTCTTCTTCTTCAATCTCGGATATTCTAGCTTCACCGGCCCAAAAAATGATTCCTCCCCCCTGACATCTGGGTTGCACCATTTAGGAAGCTGACCTGTGGGCCTACTAAGTTTACGCGTACCAAGGGCTTTGTCAACTTAGTCAATATGAACGATTCTAGCTGCAGTGACCGTACGATGTCCATCCAACATCCATAGTGCTTCTTCAACCTCTAGTCTTCTTGCTCCAGCCGCCCAAAGCAGCGCCGTTCGTGCCGCCTGCTCCTGCCTCCCATGGCCGGTTGTGCTGCCGCGGAGGCCTCACCGCCCCCTACTACTCCCACCGCTGGCCAGGCCATCCCTCCACTCACCCATACCCCGTGTTATTCTGCGGCGACTGTAGCCTCACACTGCAGCCGAACCAGTGAACTTTCGTACTCCTCTCCGCGCGGGCTTCCACTGCCACGTCTTCCCTGGCTCTGCGTCGTCCCCTTCCTAGGCCTCGCCATCGTCCACCGCCCTGGTGCTCTCGGCGCGGCGTGGTCAATGTGGTCAAGGAACGATTTCCATCGGAAGAGTACTATACGTGGAGAGGCTGACAGCTGGGTCCACGGCGGCCGCAAGGAAGTGCCTCCTTATTACGCTTAAAATAATTATTCCTCCACCTGACAGCACGGACCCACCAGACGGGCCACAGTATTTCGCCAAAAAAATGTTTCCCCCTGACTGTTGGGACCCACGAGCTACATCTTCACATGCAAGGGAGTGCGTCCGGGCAAAAGAAAAACGATGCGCCCCCCTAACTGCTGGGACCCACCAGCTACATCTTGGCGGTCAAGGAAGTGCCTGACAGTTGGGACCCACCTAGTCGAAGCATACGTAGCATTGTCATTCTGGTCGCGAACATGTACGTACATACTGGTCGATGTAGAGGCGCGCACATGTCGTAGTAGAGGCATGCACGTAGCATGTACACGTACGTACAGTGGCCAGTGTGCAAGAAAGAAAATACAGCCACATACGTACATATGGGCAGGGTCTCAAACGCCTACTCGCGCATACGTATGGCCAGGGCTCGTGTACATGGCTGGGTCGGAACGGAGAAACAACGTCGTCGTTGTGTTCATGGGGAGCCAACCGGCTGGGTCGGAACGGAATGCTTCGTCGTGTTCACCGGGAGGGCTTGGATGGAACAGCCGATGGAAACGAGGTCTGGCGTACGACAGAACAAAGGAAACGGCCTTGTTTTTGACCAGCCACGTTCGAAATGGGATCCTGTTCATCGGGAGGGATGTGGCGTACCACAAAACGGAGGAAACTAATCTTCTATGGTCGAAACATGGGTCCTATTGATCGGGAGGGGTGTGGCGTACCGCAAAACGGAGGAAACGGACTTGTGTTGGAGCGCTACGGTCGAAACGGGGTTCCTGTTCATCGGGAGGGGTGTGGCGTACCGCAAAACGGGACTCCACAGGATACTGCTCATCACCACCGTCGACCCCCTCCAGCCTCCACGGGCTACTGTTCATCCACCATCGACCTGCGCTAGCCTCCACCTGCGACTGTTCATCCACGGGCTCATGTTCATCCAGCCTCCACCGCGCGCTACTCCACCAGCCCTCCACTGTTCAACCAGCCCTCTCCACGGGCTCCTGTTCAACCACCCCTCCACGGGCTACTGTTCATCCAGCCCTCCACAGGGTGGTCCTGTTCATCCTGCCCTCCACGGGGTCCTGTTCATCCAGCCCCAACCGGCTCGATCAATCGGGGTCCTGTTCATCAAGAGGCAACACCACGGGGTCCTGTTCATCCAAACCCCCTAGCAACGCTCACTGTTCATCCAGAGGCAGCATCGATCAGCTTCAGTTAGCAGCAGTAGCGAAGGAATTGCTTGATCGGGTTCAATTAACAGCCATCGATGGATCGCTCAGGTTCAGTAACGCGTATCCTGCAGTGCAATCGCTCGGGTTCAGTTAGAGCCCAACGCCTCGCTCCGGTTCAGTTAGAGCCCAACGCCTTGTACCCACGCGCGTGCGTGTACGAGATAAACGCGCATCGCTCGGCCCCGACCACCCACCGTAACCAAGAACACCCTGATATTTTCCTCGCCCTCGCTTCTACCACAGTTTTTTCCGTCATGGACGGCCCAAAGAATGTCGTGCAGCTGCTCTCCGGCCCGCCCAGGATGAAAAGCCCATTTTTTGTCATGATTTTTTGTCATAGAAGTAGGAGCCCACCACATCTATGATGATACTAGGTTTTGTAACAATTATCGTCATAGAAGTGTCATAAGTATGAAAGAATTTTTTTTCGTTCGGCCCAAAATGTCAGGGATGTGTATT
Organism: Triticum urartu; assembly: GCF_003073215.2. Lineage (NCBI taxonomy): Eukaryota > Viridiplantae > Streptophyta > Magnoliopsida > Poales > Poaceae > Triticum > Triticum urartu. The sequence continues at coordinate 343,918,415 of NC_053028.1, forward strand.
TTTTTGTAGTGCCCATCTATTATGTAACGGACCGATGTAATGATATCCACCTTGCAAAAGCATGTCAATATGCGGTTCTATCCTTGGTGGGACCTTCGAGTCCCATTAGGATAGTGTCGCATATTGGGCGTGATAGTTACTCCACATATCGACCGCTATCCAGCATGAATCTAGAGTATTAAGTTCATAAAGAACAGAGTAACGCATTAAGTAAGATGACATGATGTAGAGGAATTAACTCAAGCAATATGATGAAAACCCCATCTTTTTATCCTCGATGGCAACAATATAATATGTGCCCTGCTGCCTCTACTGTCACTGGCAAAGGACACCGCAAGATTGAACCCAAAGCTAAGAACTTCTCCCATTGCAAGAAAAACCAATCTAGTTGGCCAAACCAAACTGATAGTTCGAAGAGAATTACAAAGATATCAAATCATGCTTAAAAGAATTTAGAGGAGATTCAAATAATATTCATAGATAAGCTTATCATAAATCCACAATTCATCGGATCTCGGCAAACACACCGCAAAAAAGTATTACAACAAATAGATCTCCGAGAACATTGATGAGAACATGGTATTGAGAATCAAAGAGAGAGAAGAAGCCGTCTAGCTACTAGCTATGGGCCCATAGGTCTGTGGTAAACTGCTCATGCTTTATCGGACGGGCAATAGAGTTGATGTAGAAGCCCACCATGATCGAATCCCCCTCTAGTAGGCATCCCGGTGTGACGAACAAGAGCTGGTCATCGGAGTCAGAGCTGACCTGCAAGAACGTTCATGAAGGAGCCATACTATTTCACAGTATATGTTCATTTGTGATTGTTATTCTTCTTGTTTCCTATGCATCTTAATATGGTAGAAAGATCCCTCATTAATATCAAGCAAATTTTCGTCCGAGATGTTGTACCTTCGCACGTCAAGTATGTCTAGTAGTGGTCTCATAAAATTGGGGTGCTTCTAGGTGTCCTTGAACTGAAGGGTTCATGTCGGACATGGACATGCTCTACATCAGGGTAACTTAACAAGGCTATCAAAACAGTTGTGAGCCTTGTGGCAAACAAGGTCGGGAGCCGGGGTATGAGATACCTACCTGACTGACAAGAGTCGTATAGACATACAATTAGAAGGAGTTGCTTACCGGATAGGTATGTTGGCTAGCCTTGATGATAAAGCTCACTAGTCGCATGCGCTAGTCGGATCCTGAATCATTGAGAGTTTATGGAGGGATGCCGACTTTAGTGGGAGTATTCCTGTTTAAGGCTTGAATTACTCTACATAAACACATTGCTTAGTGATTGCATATTTTTTCTGTTGTAGATCAATGGCACCACCTGCTCAAGCCAACTTTGCATTGAAATCAATTCTGGAAAAGGAGAAACTGAATGGAACAAACTTTACCACCTGGTATAGAAATTTGAGATTTTTTCTCAGACACGATAAAAACGAACATGTTCTAATGGATCCACTTCTAGACGAACCTGCCGATAATGCTAATGCAACAATCAGTAATGCCTACCAGAAACTCATTGATGAATCAAACGAGATCAGCTGCCTCATGTTGGCTTGTATGGAGCTCGATTTGCAGCAGCATTTCGAAGATGTTGGGGCTCTCGATATGATCGAGAGTCTAAATAGCATGTTTCACGTGTAGGCAAGGACCAAAAGGTTCAACGTTTTGCGATCCTTTATGCATTGTAAGCTAAAGGAAGGAGATCCACTGAGCCTACATGTGGTCAGGATGATTGAATACATGCAAAATTTGGATCGGTTGGGCTTCTCGCTCTTGGATGAGCTGGCTACTGATGAAGTTTTGGGTTCTCTTCTGCCTAGCTATGGGACGTTCATCTCGAACTATCATATGCATGGCATGGATTAGAAGCTCACTGGATTGCATGGGATGCTCAAGGTGGCAGAGCAGGACATAAAGAAAGGCATGAATCAATTCTTGATGGTGCAGAACTCGAGAAATTCAAGAAGAGTTGGTCCAAGAAGAAGGCTTAGGCAAAGGGGACGAAGATGGTAACCTCCGCTGCTGCGCCGAAGTCAGGACCGGGCTCGAAGAACATTTGCTATATTGCAAGGATACTGGTCACTGGAAGAGGAACTGTAGCAAGTGGCTTGTTGAGCATGGCAAGAAGGCTGGAAATGCTCCTTTAAGCAAAGGTACACTTGTTACATAAGTTATAGACATTTACCTTGCTGACATACCTAGTAGCTCTTGGGTATCTGATACCATATAGGTTGTTCATATTTGCAACTCAATGTGGGGCCTGGTAAGAACTAGGCTTGTGGCACATGGGTAGATTGATATCAGGGTCGGCAGCAAAGCAAGAGTTGCTGCGTTGGAGGTCTGCACGATGCAGCTCCAACTTCCTTATGGATTTATTATGGAATTGAATAATTGTTATTACATTCAAACACTTAGTCAGAACATTATTTCTGCCTCATGTTTGATGCATCAGGGTTATGAATTCAATTTAAAGGACAATGGTTGTTCTTTTATTTGAATGTAATGTTCCACAACTATGCACCTATTGTTGATGGGCTTTTTATATTGAATCTGGAACAGGAACCGCTCTATAACGTGAATGTCAAGAGGCATAAGCCTATTGAGATAAATTCGACATACTTCTGGCATTGCTGGCTTGGACACACTAGTCTAAAACGCATGAAGAAGCTCCATGGTGATGGGCTCCCAACTTCGTCCAACTTTGGGTCATTCGAGACAAGCGAATCATGCTTGCTCGACAAGATGACTAAGTATCCTTTTGCAAAGAGTTCTGAAAGGGCATCTGAGCTGTTTGAGATTACACACAGTTGTGTGTGTGGTCCAATGAGCACAACTGCCAGAGGTGGCTATCAGTACTTCGTGACTTTTACCGACGACTTGAGTAGATATGGGTATATCTATTTGATGAGGCATAAGTCGGAAACTTTTGAAAAGTTCATAGAGTTTCAGAATGAGGTTGAGAATCATCTCAGCAAGACTATAAAACTTATACGATCAGATCATAGAGGTGAGGACATGAGCCAGGAGTTTGATGATCATCTGAAAAGCCGAGGTATACTACCTCAGCTACAAATTCAGGTACACCACAGAGAAACAGCGTGTCAGAATGGAGGAATAGGACTTTGTTGGACATGGTTTGGTCAATGATGAGAAAATTCAGTTTACTCTTGTGATTCTAGGGATACGCTATACAAACTGTATCTTTCACTCTTAACAGGGGACCATCAATATCCATAGACAACACACCACGTGAGATGTTGACTGGGAAGAGTCCCAGTTTGTCTTCTCTAAAGATTTGGGGTTGTGAAGCATTCGTCAAGTGACTTATATATGTCAGACAAGCTTACACTCAAGTCAGATAAATGGATATTCGTGGGATATCCAAGGGAAACCTTGGGATATAGCTTCTACAACTGGGAAGAGAACAAAGTGTTTGTTGCTCGGAACGGGGTTTTCCTTGAGAAAGAGTTTCTCAGTCGGGAAGCCAGTGGGAGGACGGTCTAACTCAAAGAAATTCGAGGACCACTTGGGGATGACTCGGCTAGTGATGAGATCATACCGGAGTCAGTTAGGGAACCCGTAGTGGGAGCAGCACCAGAACCCCGGAGGTTAGAAAGATTGGGCAGACTGCATGTGTATTGTTGCTAGAAAGCGACGAGCCGGCTACGTTTGCAGAAGCGATGGTGAGCCCGATTCCAAGGCATGGCTAGAGGCCGTGAGATCCGAGTTAAAGTCCATGGATTAGAATCAAGTCTGGGACTTGGTTGATCCGCAGCATGGCGTAAAGGCCATTGGCTACATATGGGTCTTTAAGAAGAAAACCTATGTCGATGGAAATGTCCAGATCCACAAAGCTCGGCTTGTCGCAAAATACTATGGACAATATCGCGAGATATCCACGGCCACCTATGGGACCAGGAGGCCCCTTGCTGGTTCGACAAGGGGACGCCGCGTTGCACAAAGAGCAGACCAGCGCACGGCAGCACGGTAGAGAGCACACAAGGAATTTACCCAGGTTCGGGCCGCCGTGTCGCATGAAACTCTACTCCTGCTTTGGTGGATTGATGGTGGAATGGAGGTGGTGAGGCACAGTACACTTGCCTGGCAGGGGTTGCTTATGGGTAGTTTTGACTACGGGTGTATGGGATTGTCAACTTTGTAACCTTCTAACCCCTCCTACGGGTGCCATGGGCCTCCTTTTATAGATTAAGGGGTCACCACAATGGTAAAGTAGTCATTATCCACTAATATGATAACAAACAGTGCTATCATACCTAACTCTGCAGGCCGACAGGGCGCATTAAATGCACCACTAAGTGTCACATCATTGGTTGCCCAGCAAGGCTCGCCAGGCTATCCTGCCAGCTCCGCTCTTGTTCTCTACACACGTCGCAGGACGGGTGTCATCTGTGGGTTTCTTTTGTAGGAAGTGGCTGCCATGTGGCGAATGGCTGCCACTTAATCATCTTGCGGTTTGACACCACACTGATTGACGACGTGGGTCATGCTTGAGTGGTTGGTTGGGTGGTTGTGCCCCCGCGAGCCCCGGCAGACCTTGTTGGGGTGCATTGGTCGCTTACTTCTCGTGGTGGCCTCGCCCCTTGCCGGGCTCGCCTGACCGGCAAGGGAGGCCCTCCTCTTGCCGATATATTGCTCCTCTCGCTTGATCTTGGCCCCTTTGAGCTGCGTGTTGGCTCTTCAAATCTCTTGGTCCTTCAATCTCTGGCGTAGGCTGGTGCTTCAATCTTGTTCTTGGGCCTGTGCACAGTCTGGACAACGGACCCAGGGTTTGTTGCTCCAACAAAAGCCCCCGAGCCTGCCCCGAACGCGCTGCTGAGTGTCGTCGGGGTACGGCCTAATAAGTGCATAGGCAAGGGTTACTGAAGAGGCTGGTCTCTTGAAGTCTCCACTCTTGCTTCGTGAGCCTTGATTTCAGGCCAGTTTCCGGTTTTCCCGCACCTGGTGTAAAGCGCATAGTGCTGGGGACGCTCCAATAGTGGCCCGTGAATGACTTTAACGCACGGGGTAGAAACTGCCAATTTACTCTTCCCACAGCACGCCCTTATCCTTGGCCACGTATGCTGCATGCATCACGCGGGGTAGGTAATGGCGGCACGTGGTGTGGAAGAGCATCTTGGAGAGGGTCCGCCCGCCTTGAATTGGTGGAGGAGGGCGGTGATCACCCGTTGATGGAGCGGCTACCCTTCCCTGCCTGGCCTATAAAAGGAAGGGGTGGAGGAGGCTGGAGTCGTCCATCTTTGTATTCTTCACCTTCTTCATTTGTTCTCTGCTTCCACTGGTGACAGCTCTCGGGCTCCTGTTTGGGGTTATTGTTTCCCCATGTTGGTGATAACTCTCGGAGAGGCTCAGCCGGGAGGAAAGGTGGGAGATCGTTGGTAATCCTAGTATTGACCCTCCTGGAGGTCTTGGGGCGGATGTCAATGAGAGGCGCGCCTTCCCGCTCGCCAAGGTGGGGAGCGGCACGCCTCAAGCCCCCTGGCCGCTCTAGCTGCCTGTTGTTTCTCTGCTGGAGGTGCCGGACTGGAGTCTTGGCACTTCCTGGGAGCAGTGGTGGTGAGGAGAAAGCAAGGGAAGACGGAGAAGGCGGGTGGCAGGGGGTCAGGTCGGAGTACGATGGCGTGGATGCCATCGCCTTCGACTGGGGACCTGCCGCCTCGTCTTTCCGGTCTTCCCCTCCCTCCCCGGCACCGTCATCACCACCCTCTTTCACTACTAGGAAAAGGCATGCTAGTGGCGCACCAGTTTTGCCTACTAATGGCGCACTACTGGTGGGCCACTAGCACCACGCCATTATAATTAAATAATAATGGCGCACCACTGGTGCGCCATTAGTATATGGTATACTAATGGCGCACCATGAAGTGCGCCATTAGTATAGCCCACGGTGCGCCATTAGTACGCCTCCCAGGGGCCATATTTACCCATGTGTTTTGGCATACTAATGGCGCACTTGTGGATGATGCGCCATTAGTGTGCTCTGGCTTACTAATGGCGCACTATGTGGTGGTGCGCCACTAGTATGAATATTAGGGATTTTTTATTTTCTGATATTTTCATAGGTTACAAAATATATTTTTGGACAGAATATAGCTAGCACCACACAACAACAGCAGATTCATCAAATACAATAGAAGATTAGTCTCTGAATACAATTCATCATATTAGTCTCCGAATTCAAAAGACCGAACAAAGATGGAACATTACAAGTCTCGGGACCGCGAGTAGCAAGTTTGTCAGAAGTAATACTAATCCTAACAAGTCCTACTAATCATCATCATACAACTTCTACTCGTTATTAGTAACAAGTCATACGATCATCATCTTGATAGTCATCGAACCAACCCTACTTAATTGTTCTTAGCACATGATCATCAGTATTAGGTAGGACCTAAATACCCTATTTAAGGTAAAATAGCATAAAACAATATAGACCCTGACTCTCCATTATGGAGAATGGAGATCATCCTGTCTCCAATTCTTGCGCTTCGCTTCCTTTTGCTTCCAAGAACCTCCTTACGACTATCCATACATTTTTCCATCCTTTGATTTTCATGTCTCTACTTCTTTTAGAAATCTCGTATGGACAATTGAGATTTGTAGGATGACCTGGCTGTATGTTCAAAACATTAAGAGTACCTTTCTGATACATCAAATGAGGCACACAATTCTCTGGGATTATCTGTTTGAAAACATAGTAATAACTTCATAGTTAGCAATGATGTACTAGTTTTAGAAGTATGCAAAAGATGCACGGATGTCGTAATAGTAAAAAATCTTACCAGGGTATCTCCATGGTAGTTACCGTAGTTGAACACATGCACTAGTGGCACGTATTGACCATAATGTTGAGGAGTTTGATTGTAGATATTGTAATTCTCAATGTCAGTACAAAATCCGACCAAATGATTTTTCTCCTTGTAAGTTGTTAATTCGGAGCCATCGGTGTAGTGGGTTTTGTCTACCATCTCCCGCACATTCTTTGAACAATGAAAATAAGCTGTCAATGGAAATAAGTTGTTAACTATTTTGAAATAAACAATATAAACTAGTTAATAATTAACTATGTTTGAGAAACTCACATAGCGGTAGAACTGGAGGCGTATCAACAAGGTCCCAAATGTCCATATTGTCTTGGTCGATGTCAGGATCACCAAGATCCATGGTCACAAGCATACCCTCATCAAAACCATACATCTTGCAAAATGCTTCCCAATTTTTGCAACCAAAATGGGTTACGCTCCCAGAATTATACAGATTTACTTCAAAGTCCACATCGTGATGAGTCCTTAGGTGAATTTTCTTTGTTTCAGAAATTTCATGGTCTTCAAAATCCATCCTCTCCAAGAAATAGCGTCTTGCATGGCATGGGATAAGCTATACTCGAATTGTAAAATATGAAAATTACACGTTGAAATAGTTGAAGTCATGCTTAATTATGAAAATAACACTTGTCGTCGCTGTGTACCGTTTCAACTTCGAAGGTCTCCTCGAGCTTAATGCTGAAGCGCCGATCATCGTCCAGGTGAGGCATGTCGCACAGACCTTGATCATCGTGGCACCAGTCGCACTTCCCCAGGAGACTTTCATCGTTCGATAACGACATATCCTACGTTCATAATTCAAAACTACATCATCTCTTGCGTTGGGTCCAATAAGATAATCCACAGTTTTTGTTGACACCGAGGCATCCTAAAAGCTAAGCTTTTATCATTTAGGGTTTGTCGATGCCGAGGCACCCTAAAAGCCTAAGCTTTCATCATTTAGGATCTTATCGACACCGAGGCACCCTAAAAGCCAAGGTTTTATCATTTAGGGTTTGTCGACGCCAAGGCACCCTGAAAGCCTAAGCTTTCATCATTTAGGTTCTTATCGACACCGAGGCACCCTAAAACCTATGGTTTAATGCAGCAAGAATAAAGGGGCAGTTGATCCTACTTAATTAAGTACTAAGATACCCGGCCCATGCATTAGTCGCAAGTACCCCATATGTCCTATTTTTAGCAAAGTCATGCTAAAATTCACGGAAAATTTCAGCATGACCTTTGCTGAAAATAGGACATATGGAGTACCCGAATTTGCCGGAACGGAAGTTAATCGACATTCCGGCAAACTCAAGGGCCTCTCGGGGTACCTGCAAAATCATTATCCCTGCGTAATGAAGTCGCCAATGGGTCATTTCAGAAGATCACAAGTAGCATCATCACAAGTACAACATCATCACAAGTAAAGCAGCAGCAGCAGTGAGCACATGCATAACATCAGCAGCAGGAGGTTTATTCTTCTTCTTCATAAACATTAATTGGTGTGGGTGACTCTATCTGCCCTCTAATGACTCACTCAACTTAACAGGACAACCCACAAGCATTGTTTTGATACCAACAGCTACTGTAAAATACATCCAGCAAAGGTGCTCTAAAATCATAAATACTACCCCCCCCAATCTTTAGCTCAATTCTGAAAATACATGGTCTTCTAGTTACAATAATACCCCCCAACAGTTAAGATCAGGTCACCTACAGAGCCGGACTGCCTTGGCGGACTGAACGCGCCTACAATAATACCCCCCAAACTGATCAGAGCCGGACTGCCTTGGCGGACTGAATGCGCCTAAGGGCAAGGTCACCTTCCTCAAAACACCGAGCATGCGCCCTGCGGCTGTGATAGCGACGCAGGGCTTGCTGGTAGCGTGCAGCACACGTAGCATCCCGGAGATGGTTCTCCTCGAGTAGCACTACGTCGTCACGCCGGTGCTGATCTTGCGCTACTTCATTGTAGGCAAGCACTCGAGGGGACCCATAAATGAGTTCCGTGGGGATAACTACTACTGCCCCGTAGACTAGGGAGAAGGGAGTCTGACCGGTAGCTCAGTTAGGTATCGTTCTGAGGGACCAGAGAACTACCGGCAGCTACTTGATCCACCGCCTGCCATGCTTCTGAAGTGTATCAAAAGTTCTTTTCTTGAGTCCATGAAGTACTTCAGCATTCTCCCTCTCATCTTGTCCATTTCTCCGGGGGTGTGCCACAGAGGTGAATGAGATCTTGCATCCGAGGGTACGATCATATTGCATGAAGGCGTGGCTCGTGAATTGGGTGCCGTTGTCACTGATGATCCTTGCCAGAACTCCAAAATGACACACCAATTCTTTCAAGAACTTGATAGCTAACTAAGTAGTCACCTTTCTCATGGCAGTCACTTCCGGCCACTTTGTAAACTTGTCGATGGCGACGAACAAGAATTCAAAGCTATCAAGTATTGATACGTCTCCAACATATCTATAATTTTTGATTGTTCCATGCTATTATATTATCTGTTTTGGATGTTGATGGGCTTATTTATACACTTTTATATTATTTTTGGGACTAACCTACTAACCCAAGGCCCAGTGCAAATTGATGTTTTTTTGCCTATTTCGGTGTTTCACAGAAAAGGAATATCAAACAGAATCCAAACGGAATGAAACCTTCAGGAGAGTTATTTTTGGAACAAACGTTATCCAGGGGACTTGGAGTGGACGTCAAGAAAGAAACGAGGGAGCCACAAGGCAGGGAGGGGCGCCTGCCCCCCTAGGCGCGCCCCCACCCTCGTGGGCCCCTCGCAGCTCCACTGACCTACTTCTTCCGCCTATATATATATATCCATTGTAACACCCACGATGCGGCTATATCTCCCACGTGTCGGGGCACGACTTAGAGGCATAGCTGCATGGTAGGTTTGTTGCAAGAGGGGTAATCTTCACATAATCCCATGTACTGAATAAGAAAGGGATAACGAGTTGGCTTACAATCGCCACTTCACACAAATACAAGTTAACATACATCATCGAGAATACAATCAAGGTCCGACTACGGAACCAAAATAAAAGAAGACAACCCTAATGCTAGATCCCTGATCGCCCCAACTGGGCTCCACTACTGATCGAAAGGAAACAAAACAACACAACGAACACGATCTTCATCGAGCTCCCACTTGAGCTCAGTTGCGTCATCTGTACGGGCATCATCGGCACCTGCAACTGTTTGGAAGTATTTTTGAGCCACGGGGACTCAGCAATCTCACACCTGTGAGATGAAGACTATTTAAGCTTATGGGTAGGAAAAAGGTAATGAGGTGGAGCTGCAGCAAGCACTAGCATATATCGTGGCTAACTTATGCAAATGAGAGCGAGAAGAGAATCAAAGCACGGTCGAGAAACTATAATGATCAAGAAGTGATCCTGAAACTACTTACGTTCAAACATAACTCCAAAACTGTGTTCACTTCCCGGACTCTGCTGGAAAGACACCATCACGGCTACACATGCGGTTGCCCCATTTTAATTAAGTTAAGTGCCAGGTTCTCTACAACCGGATATTAACAAATTCCCATCTGCCCATAACCACGGGCAAGGCTTTCTAAAGTTCAAAACCCTGCAGGGGTGTTCCAACTTAGCGCATCACAAGCTCTCACGGTCAATGAAGGATATTCCTTCTCCCAGGAAGACCTGATCAGACTCTAAATCCCGGTTACAAGACATTTCGACAATGGTAAAACAAGACCAGCAAGACCGCCCGATGTGCCGACATCCCGGTAGGAGCTGCACATATCTCGTTCTCAGGGCAACACCGGATGAGCGCTCCATATAACTAAAACCAGCCCTCAAGTTTCCCCGAGGTGGCGCTGCAAAGGACTCTAGTGTCACAGCCTAGCTAGTTCATGCATTAGAGTGTTGCATCATGTCTACTTTTCCATAAATTTGAAATGTGGATGGCAGAACCCCCAGCACCCCCCTGAAAACAACTAGGGTTTACTAAAATCATTTTCAATGAACCTAAAATGCCCTTCTAAAAAGTCCACCCTTTTTATCTTGGGTTAGAACCTCTGACAAAATGGGTTCACAATTTTCTAGGACACATAAGGTCATTGGATTAAATCATTACCTATTTGCATTTGGGCATTTAAATGCAATAAAATATTTTAAATGCCCAAATAATTCCGGAAATAAGTGTGGGCTGTTGGAAATAATCCAAACAGAGCCCCTGATTATTTTCAGGATTTTTGGAAGTGCCTAACTATTTTTAATAAAGCCACACAAAATTACAGAAAAATAGAAAAACAAAAATAGAAATTAAGAGAGGGAGAGAAACTCACCTGGCAGCCCACTGGTCGGCCTAGCACTGTGTTGGCCCGTGCCAGCCAGCTGCTTCCTCTTGCCAGCGCAGGCAGAGAGGTGACGCCAGTGAGCGCGAGCTCGCCACGGTGCCAGTTGCTTGCCGTCCGCGCCCCTGGACACCTGGGCAGGCTCCATGTCGCCGCCTCGACCTCGTAGACACACCCGTTCTCCCCCTACCTCTCTCCCTCTCCCTCTCCCGCCATGGCCGACGCCCCTGCCGCCGCACCGTCGACGTAGCCGCGTTCTCCGTCGTCCTCTCGCCGCGCCACCGTGTCCAGAAGCTCCGCCGCCCTCCTCTCCTTCGAGCAAGCCGAGCCCTGAGCGCTCGCGTGCTCTGGAGCCACCGCAACAACCTCGCCCCACCTCGTCGTCGCCGGAGATCCCCCTCGCCGTCTCCACTTCACCAGCTCGTCCCCGACCGCGTCGTCTGCACCGTTGTGTTCGCCGTGAGCTGCTGCACCTCTCCGTCCCTCCCGTCCTTGCTCTCGCACTTTGTAGCAACCGCACCGAGCTCGGCCGCACCTGCCGCCACCACCGCGCGTCACCGTCGTGGCCACAGCCACTTGGGCTTGATTCCGAGCATGCCACCATCTTCATCGCACTCGCAGGAGCCCAACGCACCACCTCACGCGCCTCACCGTGCCCCGTAGCCTCGGGTTCGACCTCTCCCGAACTCTGGCGACCGCCAAGGTCGTCGCCGGCATCGTTTCCGGCGACCCCGAGCTCCACCACTACCACCACTCGACGCGGCTTGCTCCCAGCTACGCGTAGGAGGTCTCGCCATCCATTTGGTCATCGGAGTGCAAAACTTGCACTGCCCCGCCGTGTCTGGCCTCGCCGGCGGCTAAACGCCGGCGAGTTTGACCTCGTTTGACCCGGTTTGACCTCGGGTGGACCCAGTTTGACCCCCCAGGGTCACTAATGTGTGGGCCATGCCCCTGTTTAGTTTAGTCTTAGATTAGTTAACACTAATTACTTTAGTTAATGGGTTGACTCACTGACATGTGGCCCAGGCCCTAACTAACGTAGATTAGTACTAACCTAACACTAACTAACTCTGTTAGTTAGTTGTTACACTAACAGACGGGACCGATTGGTCAGGTTTGACCTGGGCTGGCGCCTTTGACCTGCTGACATCACCCTGAGGCAATGCTGATGCAGTAATTCAATTACTGGAATTATTCTTACATAGGAAATTCCAGAAATTGTCCTAAACTTCTAAAATTCATAACAATTAATCTGTAACTCCAAATGCAAAGATTTATATATGAAATTTGATCAGAAAAATTCAATATTTCCATCTGTAATGGTTTCATGCATGACAGAACAATTTAACCTTGTTGTTTAGGTGAAACAAGCTAAAGCACTTATATGACTTAAATAACATGAGCTTCCATTTGAATCTTTGATTCAAATAGACTCAAACCAACTGATTAGCCAAGACACATCATATTGCCATGTCATAGCATGGATCATATTGTTGCATATTGCCATGTGATTGTGTTTTGTGGTGTCTTTCGTGGTAGGTTCTCCCTCCGAGGATACCTTCGATTATCCGACTGAAGGGCGGTACCCTACTACTACTCCATCAGGCAAGGAGCCCCATTGATCATATCGATATAATCCCATGTTCTCGCTCCTGCTCTCATTTACTACATTAAGAAAACAACGTTTCAAACTGTTGTGTGCTGCAGTAGTTGAACCCTTATCCTCTGCATGACCTGTCATTGCCACAGTAACTAGATGAAACCCACTAGCATGTGTAGGAGTTAATTGAGCCATGTCTCTGTTCCTACCTTGCTATGCCAGCTATGCTTAGGGTTGTGTCAGGTCTGGTTCATCTGGGTGATGGGCTAGAGTGAAATGATTACGTCGGTAATGTGAGGGATGTGTTGAACATGTTTTGGTAAATGTATCGATGAGAGGCCATGTAGGAGTACATGGTGGGTTGTTTCATTGACGCCGTCCTTAAGAACTGAGATCTGTATGTGTGATTTAAGAATCAGTTACTACCATGCATTGGGATCCTTAATTGACCCTCTCAGCTTCTTAACCACCCTAGTCCTCTGTCCAAAGAGTTGCAACTAGTTTCGGGTGTTTATAGGTTTGTGTTGGCGGCCGTGCGTAGTGCTGACCCTAGGGGTGGGCTATGATGCGGTAGATACATTGTGGTCGAGTATGTCGGGCGCCCGTTTGGCGTCTCGGGACCCTGTACACATCGTTCGGGGCCGTTTGTGGAAACCTCAGCCGGACTCCCTGCGGATGGAACCTGGATATGTGATAGACCTGGACTAGAGACTTGAGTGTTTAGGTAGGCCGTGGCCGACACCCTCGTTGGGCTTCCGCTTGAAGGTTGTTGAGTACATGTCGTGTAAACGACGATAAGTGATGAGAGCGTGTATGAAGAAGTACACCCCTGCAGGGTTAACATCATCTATTCGAATAGCCGCATCCGCGGTAAAGGACTACTTGGTTGCCTATACAGTTCATAGACAAGTTAATGGTTACTACTAAAAGACTCAAGATAAGTGTGAGTACCGCGGATGGCCCTCTCGTGGGATGACGAGGGAGGATCCACGGTGGAGTATTGTGATGGTGACTAGTGGACTCGTGTGTGAAAACTATTTTACATGTGGTGTCTCGTAGGATAGCTTAGCCAAGAGTCAAAGGTGGCTTCTTCCAATAACTCCACTACCTTCTTGAGAATGAGCATGTATAGTAGGTTCTGTTGTAAGACTTTTTGAGTACCTTTGTACTCATGTTGCTTTAATTACTATTTTTAGACGATAACACCGCCCCCTCCGACGGGTTTTATGTAGACCTTGACGTCGATGAGTGACTTGCCACCCAGCTGGTGATTCCGAGCCATGGAGGGCCCTATGTAGATAGATAGGCTTCGTCAAGCCTTCTTTCTTTCTAGTGTCTATACTCAGACTAGTTTGCTTCTGCATGTGCTTGTATGCTTGTATGACTTGAGTGTCGGGTCATGTGACCCCTACCTATATGAACATGTGCTTGTATGCTTGTATGCTTGTATGAGGTTTTAAATAAAGTACTTGAGTTGTAGAGTTTTGTTGTGATGCCATGTTGTATTTACACATATCGAGCATATTGTGTGTATGATTGAAATGCTTGGTATCTGTGGGATCCGACAATCTAGTTGTTTATCCTTGGCAGCCTCTCTTATTGGGAAATGTAGTCTAGTGCTTCCATGAGCCACAGTAGTCCACTATAACCCGATTCACTGGAGTCCTGCTAGCCCAGCACTACTGCTCCAGAACACTTTACTGGCCGGCATGTGTTTCACTTTGTTCCTGTGTTTGTCCCTTCGGGGAAATGTCACGTGGTGACTTCCGGAGTCCTGCCTAGCCTGCTACAGCCCGGGTTCCCGGAGTCCTGTTAGCCCAATGCTGCAGCCCGTATTCACACGCTGTTGACCAACATGCTCGATGTTGATTCATGTATGCCTGTCCCCGTATGTTTGTGCCGCTTTGGGTTCACGACTAGCCATGTTAGCCTGGGTTCTCTGTGATATGGATGCTAGCGACCCTATCATATATGTGAGCCAAAAGGCGCAAGCGGTCCCGGGCCATGGTAAGGCGACACCCGTGGGAATACCGTGCGTGAGGCCGCAATGCGATATGAGGTGTTACAGTCTAGATCAGTGTGACTTGGAATTGGGGTCCTGACAGTGTTGGCATCAGAGCCGGACTGCTTGTAGGTTCGTTGAGCCAAATTGGTCGATGTCGATGTAGGGGAATTGATTGTGGCAGGGAACGTAAGGCTCTTTTACTCCTTTACCTTATGCCCTCTGATCTGAGTCATTCTCTTCTCATTCTACGTGGGTTAATGACTAGGCTCTCTTCTTTCTATCAGGTTCACGTGTTACTAATCCGTAGTAACTTATAGGATTGTTGGTTACAAACCCAGTTCAGTTTCTACTACTTTTAGTATGTTGCCAGTTGAACCAGAACCTTGATATGATGTTGTTGAGTGGTTTTGCAAACTGTTGTGAATGTCTCGTATCTTTTTCTAAGCATTTACAGCCGTTATGCTGTCCAATTTCTCCTAGAAAATACTAATGCCTTTGCATTATTTCATGCTTTCAGATGGCCACCCGTTCACTGAATCAAGTGGTTCGTCTGACTCGGTGCCTCGATGTACCGGGTCACACAGCCATGCTGGTCTGAGTGATGGTCGAGACAGGCTATTGATGGTATCCTGAGTATACCGTCGAGGAGGTGTTCTGAGACTTCAATCAGATCCACTACCTTTGTACCGTCAGGATATACCCCTCTTGTCCTGGAGCTACTGAACCCCTCCATTGCTCTTATGGACTTGGGGTTACTATCGAGATGTCCGTGCAGGACGCAACTTACTCAATGATGACTATCATATGATCCAGAACTGCCTTGCTTCGGAACACCGATTTCCGCTACATGCCTGCCTCACCCCCTGGGGCACAGGGGTACTATCAGGCTTTGTACTATGACTCTACACATGAGGATTCACTACTCCGCACCACTGCCGAGATGCTTGAGGACAAGGACTGTGAAAATCGTGCCTTGCGAATGGAGCTCTTCAACTCTCATTCTGACCACTGGGCCACTCTGACACGGTTTGCACCTGCCGTGCAGGCTGGATACATGGACATGAGGGACCTGTACCCCGTGTGGTCTGGTTTGCCAGATTGTATGGACTGGCGTGATGTAGGAGGCATCACCCCTCCCCGTGGACCCCATCTTCCACCGTTTGTCGGACCAAGGCCACATCCGAGTCCCTATGGACCGCAAGCTCCACAGGACCAACTGTTTCCAGATGATCATGTTTAGCTCCCAGGACATGGTGGTGATCCCTATCAAGATTACTACGGAAACGTCTGAGTTGGTAGTAGCTTCACTAGTGTTGTAATAGTTGTATCCTCCATAGTCATGCGCGACTCGTGGAATACGACTTGGTGTGTATCACGTTCCGGGGGTGTAGAAAAATAATGTATAGGAGCTTGGAATGCCTCCGATGAGATGTAACATCTTTCACCGTAGTTGTACTCTAGCCTGGGCTTGTACTAAACTATGTACGGTGTGTATGACCGATGGTATATATATGGCCGTTTCTATATTACCATGTCGTGCAAATGAACATCTCAGCATTCCATGTTATCCATTACATTCCGCACTTCCTTGCCAAAATTGTGCCATTCTTGTCTAAACCATTGTCTTGTTTTTCCTAGGATGATCAACACCCGGAGCAACCCTGCTGCCCCGGAGCAGGGTGAAGCCAGTGCAGTTAGGGATGAGAATCTGCCTCACCCGCCTTCTCTGGCCGAAGTTATGCTGGACGCAGAAAGAAACAAGCATGAGACTAACCGCTTGCTGGAGCGGATTGAGCAGAATACTGCACGTCAACAGAGGAACGACTTGGTCTCGATCAATGACTTTGTCAAGTTGTACCCACCAAAGTTTAATCATTCCATCGAACCCCTCGATGCGGATGATTGGCTCCGCAGCATCACCCATAAGCTACGTTCTGCCAACGTAGACGAAGTTGATAAAGTTACCTACGCTGCCTATCACCTCAAAGGTCCTGCTAGCCTTTGGTGGGAAAACTTTGAGGCTACGCGCCCGGCTGGCCAAATCACTACTTGGGCTGAGTTCAGTGAGGCTTTCCATGAACATCACATTCTGGAGGGTCTCATGGATCGTAAGCGGGAAGAATTCTGTAATTTCACCCAAGGCAGACTGACCGTGGATGCATACAGTCGTTAGTTTGGAAATCTGTCATGTTATGCTCCTAAAGAGGTATCCACCGATGCCAAGAAGCACGCAAGGTTCTATAAGGGACTTAGCCCCGAGCTTCGTCATGACCTCCGTCTGCACGAGTGCACTTCCTTCCAGAAGCTGGTCAATAAGGCCATCAGTGGTGAGACAGGTCAGACTGACTATGACGCTTCACGCAAGCACTCCCGTGATTTTGGTTCTTCTTCGGGCTCTAGATCTCAGAAGCGCCGGGTGTGGATTCCAAACACAGCGCTGCCACCCAGGTTCACCCCGAGGCCATCCTTTGAGGTGCCCCGCCCCAACCAGCAGTTTGCACCGCCTAAGACCTATGGTGGCCCCGCTGCTAATGCTGCTCCACGCCCCAATGTTGTGACATGTTTCAAGTGTGGAGAGCCGGGTCACTACAGTCGAGAGTTTCCCCAGAACAACAACCCCAACCAGTCTGGAAAGTCCGTTGGCCGTGGTAAGCCAGCAGGAAAGACATACTACGCCAAGCCAGCCACCACTTCACGTGGCCATGTCAACTATATCTCAGCTGAGGAGGCTCATGATGATCCTAACGTCGTCCTTGGTACGCTCCTTGTTCTTTTTGATACTGGAGCATCTCATTCATTCGAATCTGAGGGCTATGCTCGATTGCATAACACGACATTCTGTGACATGCCCACTTCCATGGAAATTCAAACCCCTGGCTCTAGATGGCAAACTTCTAGAGTAAGCCATGGGAATGAAATTCTTGTCGATAGACTTCCCTTCCTTGCATCCTTAATAGCTCTCAAGTCCTCGAACGTAAACATCATCTTGGGTATGGAATGGATGTCAGCCCATTATGCTAAGCTTGATTGCTCTACTAGAAATTTTCAGCTTACTCATCCATCGGGCAAGACAGTCAATGTCTTAACTCGAGTGGCCAAGCGCCAGCTTTACTCCCCAAATGCCAACCCCCTTCCAGACCTTGAGGATATTCCGGTAGTCCGTGACTTCCCAGATGTCTTTCCAGAAGAATTGCCAGGAGTTCCACCTAACAGGGATGTCGAGTTCGTGATAGACCATGTTCCAGGAACCGTCCCAATCTCTAGAAGACCCTATAAGATGGCACCCCTAGAACTAGCCGAGCTTAAGAAACAACTTGATGAGTCCTTGAAAAAGGGTTTCAACCGTCCTAGTTCTTCTCTGTGGGCTTGCCCCGTCCTCTTCGTCAAGAAGAAGGATGGAATGGATCGGATGGTTGTAGATTACCGACCTGTCAACTTGATCACTATCAAGAACAAGTATCCGCTCCGTAGGATCAATGATCTGTGTGACCAGCTCGCTGGATCCTCAGTCTTTTCCAAAATGGATTTGAGGTTGGGCTACCATCAAATCAAAATCCAAAACGGGGACATTCCTGAAACGGCCTTTGTTACTCTTTATGGCCAATATGAGTACACCATCATGTCCTTTGTTTTAACCAATGCCCTAGCCATTTTCTCTCGGTTAATGAACTCGATCTTCATGGAGTATTTAGATAAATACGTTGTGGTATACCTTGATGATATACTCATCTACTCCAAGAATGAGGAAGAACATGCTGAACATCTAAGGCTGGTATTGACGAAACTTCGAGAGCATCGCCTTTATGCCAAATTCTCCAAATGTGAATTTTGGTTGCCAGAAGTGACCTACCTAGGCCATGTGATCTCTAGTAAGGGTATTGATGTTAATCCCGAGCGAGTTCAAGCCGTCCTTGATTGGACTCCACCTGAAACGGTCAAGCAAGTTCGGAGCTTCCTTGGCTTAGCGAGCTACTGTCGCCGCTTCGTCGAGAATTTCTCCAAGGTCGCGAAACCTCTAACTGAAGTCCTAAAGAAAGATAAAAAGTTCGAGTGGACCCCATAGTGCGAGTTCAGCTTTCAGGAACTGAAAAGACGCCTGTCATCTACTCCCGTACTGGTGCCACCAGATTTCTCCAAGGACTTTATTATCTATTGCGACGCCACGTCACAAGGACTAGGTTGCATACTCATGCAAGATTGTCATGTGATTTGCTACGCTTCTCAACAGTTGCGTCCACATGAGGATAACTATCCCACACATGATCTAGAACTTGCAGCTGTAGTACATGCACTTAAAACTTGGCGACATTACCTTCTTTGTAATCATTGCGAGATCTTCACCGATCACCAAAGTCTGAAATATATCTTCACCCAACCGGATTTGAATCTCAGGTAAAGACGTTGGGTCGAGTTAATATCAGATTACGACTTAGGGATAACTTACACCCCGGGAAAAGCCAATGTTATGGCTGATGCACTAAGTCGTAAATCCTATTGTAACAACCCGATGTTACAACAAGGTCAACCACTTCTCCATGAGGAATTCCGCAAGCTTAATCTTCACATTGTTCTTCAGGGATTCCTATCTACCTTAGTGGTGAAACCGACCCTTATGGATCAAATCATAACCGCCCAGCGGTATGACAAGGGGATATCTTGGATCAAGCAGAACATTGCTAGCGGAGCTGCTAAATGTTTCTCCGTGAACGATCAAGGTGTTGTATTCTTTGAGAACCGCTTAGTGGTTCCCAAGAAACAACAACTACGGCAACTGATCCATAAGGACGCTCATGAATCCTCACTCACCATTAATCTCGGTAGTACTAAAATGTATCAAGACCTATGTCAGAGGTTTTGATGGACTAGGATGAAGAGAGATATTGCTCAATACATTGCTAATTGCGACGTCTATCGTCGTGTTAAAGAAGAGCATCAACAGCCTGCTGGCACCCTTCAAGCTTTGGCTATTTCTGAATGGAAATGGTATAAAATTGGTATGGATTTCGTTACCGGGTTTCCCAGGACCAAGAGAGGGAATAATGCTATCTTCGTCGTTGTCGGTCGTCTTTCCAAAGTAGCCCACTTCCTACCTGTTCACGAGAGTATAACCGCTAGCGAGCTAGCTGACTTGTACATCTCCCGAATAGTGTCTCTTCATGGTGTTCCATTGGAAATTAACTCAGACTATGGGAGTCTCTTCACCTCTTGATTTTGGGAAAGTTTCCAAAATGCTATGGGAACTCGTCTCACCTTGAGCACCGCCTTCCACCCCCAATCAAGTGGTCAAGTAGAACGAGTCAATCAAATTGTGGAGGATATGCTCCGAGATTCTGTCATCTCATTCGGAATGGATTGGGAGAAATGCATTCCATTCGCCGAGTTCGCTTATAACAAAGTTATCAAGCTAGCTTAGGCAAAGCTCCTTTCGAAGTTCTGTATGGACAAAAATGTTGAACGCCTCTTAACTGGTCAGAAACCGGGGAAGGACAACTCTTTGGCCCAGATATGATTCAGGAAACAGAAGAACAGGTTCGCATTATTCGTGAGAAATTTAAAACAGCCCAATCTCGTCAAAAGAGCCAATATGACCGCAAACATAAGCTCATGACTTATGAAGTTGGCGAGAAGGCTTCCCTTCGGGTTACTCCTTTGAAGGGATCCCATTGTATCGGTATCAAAGGCAAATTGACTCCTCGTTACATTGGACCCTTTCGCATTCTTGCCAAATCAGGAGAAGTTGCCTACCAATTGGAACTACCTCCACATCTTTCCAGAGTTCATGATGTCTTCCACGTTTCTCAACTCAGGTGTTGCTTCACGGATCCTATCTGTGGAGTGGACCACGAAACGCTTGATCTCCAAGATAATCTCACATATCGGGAATATCCCGTTCGTATCCTTGATCAAGCCGAGCGTACCACTCGACGCCATAACATCAAGTTTCTCAAGGTTCAATGGTCACACCAATCCGAGAAAGAAGCCATTTGGGAAAGGGAGGATCATTTTTGACTTGAGTACCCCACCTTCTTTCCAGTGGATCCTAAATCTCGGGATGAGATTCTTTTGAGTGGAGGTGAGTTGTCACACCCTAGCTAGTTCATGCATTAGAGTGTTGCATCATGTCTACTTTTCAAGAAATTTGAAATGGGGATGGCAGAACCCCCAGCATCCACCCCCTGAAAAAAACTAGGGTTTGCAAAAATCATTTTCAATGAACCTGAAATACCCTTCTAAAAAGTACACCCTTTTGGTCTTGGGTTAGAACCTCTGAAAAAATGGGTTCACAATTTTCTAGGACAAATAAGGTAATTGGATTAAATCATTACCTATTTGCATTTGGGCATTTAAATGCTATAAAATATTTTAAATGCCCAAATAATTCTGGAAATAATTGTGGGCTGTTGGAAATAATCCAAACAGAGCCCCTGATTATTTTCAGGATTTTTGGAAGTGCCTAACTATTTTTAATAAAGCCAAATAGTTACAGAAAAATAGAAAAACAAAAATAGAAATTAAGAGAGGGAGAGAAACTCACCTGGCAGCCCACTGGCCGCCCCAGCACTATGCTGGCCCGTGCTAGCCTGCTGCTTCCTCTTGCCAGCGCAGGCAGAGAGGTGACGCTGGTGAGCGCGAGCTCGCCACGGCGCCAGCTGCTTGCCGAAATCGCCCCTGGACACCTGGGTAGGCTCCACGTCGCCGCCTCGACCTCGCAGACACACCCGTTCTCCCCCTGCCTCTCTCCCTTGCCCTCTTCCGCCATCGCCGACGCCCCTGCCGCCGCACCGTTGACGTAGCCGCGTTCTCTGTCGTCCTCGCGCCGCACCACCATGTCTAGAAGCTCTGCCACCCTCCTCTCCTCCGAGCAAGCCGAGCCCCGAGCGCTCGCGTGCCTTGCAGCCACCGCAACAACCTCGCCCGACCTCGTCGTCGCCGGAGATCCCCCTCGCCGTCTCTGCTGCACCAGCTCGTCCCCGACCACGTCGTCTGCACCGTCGTGTTCGCCGTGAGCTGCTGCTCCTCTCCATCCCTCCTGTCCTTGCTCTCGCGCTTCGTAGTAACCGCACCGAGCTCGGCCACACCCGCCGCCGCCACCGCACGTCGCCATCGTGGCCACAACCACTTGGGCTTGATTCCGAGCATGTCAACATCTTCACCGCACTCGCAGGAGCCCAACGCACCACCCCATGAGCCTCGCCATGCCCCGTAGCCTCGGGTTCGACCTTGCCCGAACTCCGGCGACTTCCAAGGTCATCGATGGCGTTGTTTCCGGCGACCCCGATCTCCACCACTGCCACCACTCGACACGGCTTGCTCCCAGCTACGCGGAGGAGGTCTTTGTCGTCCATTTGGTCGTCGGAGTGCAAAACCCGCACTGCCCCGCCGCGTCTGGCCTCGCCAGCGGCTAAACGCCGGCGAGTTTGACCCCGTTTGACTCGGTTTGACCTCGGGTGGGCCGAGTTTGACCCCCCAGGGTCACTGACGTGTGTGCCATGCCCCTGTTTAGTTTAGTGTTAGATTAGTTAACACTAATTACTTTAGTTAATGGGTTGACTCACTGACATGTGGTCCCAAGCCCTAACTAACCTAGATTAGTACTAACCTAACACTAACTAACTCTGTTAGTTAGTTGTTACACTAACAAACGGGATCTACTGGTCAGGTTTGACCTGGGCTGGCGCCTTTGACCTGCTGACGTCACCCTGACGCAATGCTGATGCAGTAATTCAATTACTGGAATTATTCTTATATAGGAAATTCTAGAAATTGTCCTAAACCTCAAAAATTCATAACAATTAATCTGTAACTCCAAATGCAAAGATTTATATATGAAATTTGATCAGAAAAATTCAATATTTCCATCTGTAATGGTTTCATGCATGACGGAACAATTTAACCTTGCTGTTTAGGCGAAACAAGCTAAAGCATTTATATGACTTAATAATATCATATTGTTATGTCATAGCATGCATCATATTGTTGCATATTGCCATGTGATGATTGTGTTCTGTGGTGTCTTTCATGGTGGGTTCTGCCTCCGAGGATACATTCGATTATCTGAGTGAAGGGCAGTACCCTACTACTACTCCATCAGGCAAGCAGCACCATTGATCATATCGATACAATCCCATGTTCTCGCTCCTGCTCTCATTTACCGCATTTAGACAATAATGTTTCAAACTGCTGTGTGCTGTGGTAGTTGAACCCTTATCCTCTGCATGACTTGTCATTGCCACAGTAACTAGATGAAACCCACTAGCATGTGTAGGAGTTGATTGAGCCATGTCTGTGTTCCTACCTTGCTATGCCTGCTATGCTTAAAGTTGTGTCAGGTCTGGTTCATCTGGGTGATGGGCTAGAGTGAAATGATTATGTCGGTAATGTGAGGGATGTGTTGAACATGTTTTGGTAAAGGTATCGATGAGAGGCCATGTAGGAGTACATGGTGTGTTGTTTCATTGAGGGTGTCCTTAAGAACTGAGATCTGTTTGTGTGATTTAAGAATCAGTTACTACCATGCATTGGGATCCTTAATTGACCCTCTCGGCTTCTTAACCACCCTAATCCTCTGTCCAGGAGTTGCAACTAGTTTCTGGTGTTTATAGGTTTGTGTTGGCGATCGTGCATAGCGCTGACCCTAGGGGTGGGCTATGATGCGGTAGATACACCATGGTCGGGTCTGCCGGGCGCCCGTTTGGCGTCTCGGGACCCTGTACACATCGTTCGGGGCCATATGTGGAAACCTCGGTCGGACTCCCTACGGATGGAACCTGGATAGGCGATAGACCTGGACTAAAGACTTGAGTGTTTAGGTAGGCCGTGGCCGACACCCTCGTTGGGCTTCCGCTTGAAGGTTGCCGAGCACATGTCGTGTAAACGACGATAAGTGGTGAGAGCGTGTATGAAGAAGTACACCCCTGCAGGGTTAACATCATCTATTTGAATAGCCGCGTCTACAGTAAAGGACTACTTGGTTTCCTATACAGTTCATAGACAAGTTAATGGTTACTACTAAAAGACTCAATATAAGTGTGAGTACCGCGGATGGCCCTCTCGTGGGATGACGAGGGAGGATCCACGGTGGAGTATTGTGATGGTGACTAGTGGACTCGTGTGCGAAAACTATTTTACAAGTGGTGTCTCGTAGGATAGCTTAGCCAAGAGTCAAAGTTGGCTTGCTGCAATAACTCCACTACCTTCTTGAGAATGAGCATGTATAGTAGGTTCTGTTGTAAGACTTGCTGAGTACCTTTGTACTCATGTTGCTTTAATTACTATTTTCAGACGATAACACCGCCCCCTCCGACGGGTTTTACATAGACCTCGACGTCGATGAGTGAATTGCCACCCAGGTGGTGATTCCGAGCCATGGAGCGCCCTATGTAGATAGACAGGCTTCGTCAACCTTCTTTCTTTCTAGTGTCTGTACTCAGACTAGTTTGCTTCCCCATGTGCTTGTATGCTTGTATGACTTGAGTGTCGGGTCATGTGACCCCTACCTGTATCAACATGTTATGAATGGCTCTACGGAGCTTTTAAATAAAGTACTTGAGTTGTAGAGTTTTGTTGTGAAGCCATGTTGTATTTACACATATCGAGCATATTGTGTGTATGATTGAAATCCTTGGTTTGTGTGGGATCCGACAATCTAGTTGTTTATCCTTGGAAGCCTCTCTTATGGGGAAATGTAGTCTAGTGCTTCCATGAGCAATAGTAATCCGCTATAGCCCGGTTCACCGGATTCCTGCTAGCCCAGCACTACTACTCCGGAACACTTGACTGGTCGGCATGTGTTTCACTTCGTTCCTGTGTCTGTCCCTTCGGGGAAAGGTCACGCGGTGACTTCCAGAGTCCTGCCTAGCCTGGTACAGCCCGGGTTCCCGGAGTCCTGTTAGCCCAGTGCTACAACCCGGATTCACACGCTGTTGACCGACATGCTCGATGTTGATTCATGTATGCCTGTCCCCGTAAGTTTGTGCCGCTTTGGGTTCACGACTAGCCATGTCGGCTCAGGTTCTCTGTCATATGGATGCTAGCGACCCTATCATATACATGATCCAGAAGACGCAAGCGGTCCCGGGCCATGGTAAGGCGACACCTGTGGGAATACCGTGCGTGAGGCCGCAAAGTGATATGAGGTGTTACAGGCTAGATCGTTGTGACTTGGAATCGGGGTCGTGACATCTAGTTCGGACCAACACTTAGAGAAGCACTGGCCCGGGGGGGTTAAAATAAAGATGACCCTCGAGAGCGCGACTCCCAAGGGAAAAGTAGGTGGTGGTGAGTCAAATGGTAAAACCAAGGTTGGGCCCTGCTGGAGGAGTTTTAATCAAAGCAAACTGTCAAGGGGTCCCCATAACACCCAACCGTGTAAGGAACGCAAAATCAAGGAACATAACACTGGTATGACGGAAACTAGGGCGGCAAGAGTGGAACAGAACACCAGGCATAAGGCCGTGCCTTCCACCCTTTACCAAGTATATATATGCATTAATTAAATTAGAGATATTATGATATCCCAACATATCAATGTTCCAACATGGAACAAACTTCATCTTCACCTGCAACTAACAACGCTATAAGAGGTGCTAAGCAAAGCGGTAACATAGCCAAACAACGGTTTGCTAGGAAAGGTGGGTTATAGGCTTGACATGGCAATATGGGAGGCATGATATAGCAAGTGGTAGGTATCGCGGCATAGCTATAGAGCAAGCAACTAGCAAGCAAAGATAGAAGTGATTTCGACAGTATGGTCATCTTGCCTGAGATCCCGCAAGGAAGAAGAATGAGTCCATGAAGAAGACAAATGGACGTAGTCGAACGAATCCTCACAAATGCGACGTTATCGGAACCAACCTGAAGAAGCAACATCGGAAAGGAGCAAACAACATAGTAAACAACCATCACATAATCATGGCATGATGCACAACCAAGTATGATGCATGTCCGATTTAATGAAACATGGCATGGCAAAGCAAAGTGCACAAACAATCCTACAAATTAAGTGGAGCTCAATATGCAACTCCGTTGCATATTGACGAAACACCGCGTGACTTATTTAGTTCTCTCTCGTTTAGGTACCCAACAATATTAAATGTCGTTAAACATGACAAGAGGTGAAGCATATGAAAACTACCTATCCAGGCAAGTTTAAATGAGGCCGAAACAACTAGCAACAAGTCCGGAAAATCCTCATGTGCATATTTATGGATTTGGTACTGTTCTTAACTAAACCATATTTTAGAGTTGTTAAACATGCAAAACAAGTACACCATGTTCAACTAGGCATTTCTCTACCCCATTTACATATAAAGTTTGTTAAATTTGGAGCTACGGTTTATTAGTTATGAATTAAATCATTTTAACATGGCAATTAAGGATAATAAATGCAAACAACAGGTTTAAACATTTTTAACATGCATGAAAGTTGCATATTATGAAACTCGATGAAAAACTAAGCATATTTTATATATAATTTATTTTAATCCGATGCATGGGTTGAGAGTTATTAAATGCAAGAAGAACATGGGATTTTTTGCAAATCTACAAATCCCTAGAAAAAATAGCTAAATTCATCCCGAGGAAAAAATGCTAAATGGGTCGGATCTGTCTAGCCCAACAGTGGGAGGGGGCGCAGCGGTGAGGCTCACCATGGGCCTGGCCCAGCTCAGTGGAGGGACGCGGGCAGCTGGGCGCTGGGCCTTGGCAAGACAAGAGGAGGCCCACAGGCAGAGCTGGCGTGCGCTCGATGCAGCGCTGTTGCATCTTGCTGCAGAAGAAATGACAGCGGTGCCATGGCGACAGGAAGCAGGAGGTCGCCGCGGCGGGGCTCCTTCTGGCCGGATCACGCCAGATCCCGCGGGAACGGAACGAGGGCGTATGGATCCACGCATGAGGAGTCGAGGCAGGAGTGGAACCCGTCGCTGTAACAGAGAGCAGCGAGAGAGGGGGTCGGTGAGACAGCGGAAGCTTCAGCGAAACAAAGACAGGGGAAGGGAGCAGGTGCAGCAAGGACGACCTGGCCGTGCCCTTCGTCGGCGGCGGGCATGGGTGCTCGAGGTGGTCGTGGGGTGGGGCGTTGGTGCCGGATCCTGTACAGAGGACATGCGAGGCAGAGGAAGGCGGGGGTGTGGAGCTCCTGCTGGTGGCGTTGCTTGCGGCCGGCTCGCGGAGAGGGAAGAGGAGGCCACGGGGTGCTGCTGGAGCTCGCTGTCGGCGAGGGTCGCCGAAGAGGAGCTCGAGGAGGAGAGGGGCGGTCGATGCAGGGTCGCCAATGAAGAGCTGCAGGTCCATGGAAGGTAGCACAACACGGCGGCGAGGGCCGACATCCTCCGGGATGGCTGGATCGAGGGGCTTGGAGACCCCGAGATGCACGGAACGAGGAGGCTGCGACGGCTACGGAGGGAGCAGAGCATGGCTACGGGGACGGATTTGGTGGTGGATGAAAGGGAGGAGGGAAGGAGGCGTTGATTGGGTGGCGCTAAAATCTAGGGAGGTGGATCTCGAGGAAGACAAGAGGAGTGGATCTGGTTGGTGGTTGCGCAAAATGAGGAGGATGCGGCGGCGACCGAGGGGATGGATGGGACAAACCCCTAAGATCTAGGTTTCCGTCTATATATAGCAAGTTGGTAAGGTTCGGGGCTACTCGAGCCCTCCGATCGCAATTGGATGGACGAGAAATAAATAGTTAGGGGATTCAAATAAGAAAACGGTGATGTTTTGTAGATGTTTGGGGATGTTCTGGATCGAACGGTGACGATTGCCCGGGTCGGTTCCGGGTCAGCTTTCGGACGCGCGCGCGAGGAGGGCCGCGAGCTGACGAGAGAGTTTAGGTAGCGCCTGACGGTGAGTGGTGGTGGGCTGTGCATAAGGCCTCGGGCTAAGGGAAGAGAAAAGAGAGAGGCCCGGCGACTGTTTCCGGAGACTGAAAATGTTCGACGGTTGACCGGCTATAATGCCGCTATAGTTTAACGGTTGGGCCATCAAACGAGCTCCGAATGCGATGAAACTTGGCAGGCGACCTACTGACAACAAACAACACTGCATGCCAACTTCCAACCCATTCCCAGAACATTTTCCGGCCACTTATAAAATACTATTTCGGACGTGCCGCGGGCGCGTGCGAGTGTGGTTGGGCTCAGAACGGACAACGGACGGAACTGGGGAATCCGGACGGATGCAAGTTTGAAAACATGATGATGCAATGCACATGATAACATGATGAAATGCAACACGTAAGCAAAAGACATGGCAACGACAACGAATAACTGGAAGACACCTGGCGCAACGGTCTCGGGGCGTTACATCCATATACCCCGAAAACATCCAGGAGCACCA
This sequence comes from Triticum urartu, assembly GCF_003073215.2. Classification (NCBI taxonomy): domain Eukaryota; kingdom Viridiplantae; phylum Streptophyta; class Magnoliopsida; order Poales; family Poaceae; genus Triticum; species Triticum urartu. The sequence goes on from NC_053028.1 coordinate 343,946,528, forward strand.
CAAAACCCTATTGCCACCGCCGCAACCTTCTGCACCCAAGAGATCCCATCTTGGGGCCTTTTCCGGAGCTCCGCCGAAGGGGGAATCGATCATGGAGGGCTTCTACATCAACACCATAGCCTCTCCAATGATGTGTGACTAGTTTACCACAAACCTTCAGGTCCATGGTTATTAGCGAGATGGCTTCTTCTCTCTCTTTGGATCTCAATACAATGTTCTCCTCGATCTTCTTGGATATCTATTTGATGTAACTCTTTTTGCGGTGTGTTTGTCGGGATCCGATGAATTGTGGGTTTATGATCAAGTTTATCTATGAACAATATTTGATTCTTCTCTGAGATCTTTTATGTATGATTGGTTATCTTTGCAAGTCTCTTCGAATTATAAATTTGGTTTGGCCTACAAGATTGATCTTTCTTGCAATGGGAGAAGTGCTTAGCTTTGGGTTCAATCTTGCGGTGTCCTTTTCTAGTGACAGCAGGGGCAGCAAGTCACGTATTTTATTGTTGCCATCGAGGATAAAAAGATGGGGTTTATATCATATTGCTCGAGTTTATCCATCTACATCATGTAATCTTGCCTAATGCGTTACTCTGTTCTTATGAACTTAATACTCTATATGCATGCTGGATAGTGGTCGATGTGTGGAGTAATAGTAGTAGATGCGGAATCGTTTCGGTCTACTTGTCGCGAATGTGATGCCTATATACATGATGATGCCTAGATATTCTCATAATTATGCACTTTTCTATCAATTGCTCGACAGTAATTTGTTCACCCACCGTAATATTTATGCTATCTTGAGAGAAGCCACTAGTGAAACCTATGCCCCCGGGGTCTATCTTTTATCATATAAGTTTTCAATCTATTTTATTTTGCAATCTTTACTTTCAATCTATATCATAAAAATACCAAAAATATTTATCTTATTATTATCTCTATCAGATCTCACTCTCGTAAGTGACCGCGAAGGGATTGACAACCCCTTTATCGTGTTGGTTGTGAGGTTCTTATTTGTTTGTTTAGGTACGAGGGACTTGCGTGTAGTCTCCTACTGGATTGATACCTTGGTTCTCAAAAACTAAGGGAAATAATTATGACACTTCTGACACTTCTCGTTGTGCTACAAACACTACAAAAAAAGACACATCCACGACATTTTGGGCTGAATGAATTTTTTTGTCATACTTATGACACTTCTATGAAAATAATTGTGACAAAACACGGTATCATCATAGATGTGGTGGGGTGCAACTTCTATGACAAAAAATCATGACAGAAAATGGGCTTTTCATCCTGGGCGGGCTGGAGACGCAACTGCATGACATTCTTTGGGCCGTCCATGACGGAAAAATCCGTGGTAGAAGCGAGGGCGAGGAACATATCAAGGTGTTCCCGGTTACGGTGGGTGGTCGGGGCCGAGCGATGTGCGTTTCTCTCGTACATGCACGCGCGTGGGTGCGAGGCGTTGGCTCTAACTGAACCCGAGCGAGGCGTTGGGCTCTAACTGAACCCCAGCGATTGCACTGCAGGTTACTCGTTACTGAACCTGAGCGATCGGTCGATGGCTGTTAACTGAACCCGATCGAGCGATTCCTTCACTACTGCTGCTAACTGAAGCCGATCAATGCTGCCTCTAGATGAACAGTGAGCATTGCTGGGGGGTTTGGATGAACAGTTCCCGGTGGGGGTGGATGAACAGGACCCCATGGAGGGCAGGATGAACAGTAGACAGTGGAGGGCTGGATGAACAGTAGCCCGTGAAGGGGTGGTTGAACAGGAGCCCATGGAGAGGGCTAGTTGAACAGTAGCCCGTGGAGTAGCGAACTGGTGGAGGCTGGATAAACAGGAGCCCGTGGATGAACAGTCGTAGGTGGAGGCTGGAGGAGGTCGACGGTGGATGAACAGTAGCCCGTGGAGGCTGGAGGTGGTCGACGGTGGAGATGAACAGTATCCCGTGGAGTCCCATTTTGCGGTACGCCACACCCCTCCCGATGAACAAGACCCCCATTTCGACCATAGCGCTCCGACACAAGCCCGTTTCCTCCGTTTTGCGGTATGCCACACCCCTCCTGATCAACAGGACCACCGTTTCGACCGTAGGAGGTCTATTTCCTCCATTTTGCGGTACGCCAGACCCCTCCCGATGAACAGGATCCTATTTCGAACATGGCCGGTCGAACACAAGGCCGTTTCCTCCGTTCTGCGGTATGCCAGGCCTCGTTTCCATCGGTTGTTCCATCCAAGCCCTCCCGATGAACACGACGATGCATTTTGTTCCGACCCAGCCGGTTGGCTCCCCATGAACACGATGACGACGCAATTTCTCCGTTCCAACCCAGCCATGTATACGAGCCCTGGCCGTACATATGCGCGAGTAGGCGTTCGAGACCCTGCCCATATGTACGTACGTGGCCGTATTTTCTTTCTTGCACTTTGGCCGCTGTACGTACGTGTACATGCTACGTGCGCGCCTCTACTACGACACGTGCGCGCCTCTACATCGACCAGTATGTACATACACGTTCGTGACAAGAATGACAAAACTACGTATGCTTCGACCAGGTAAGTCCCGACTATCAGGCACTTCCCTTGCGTGCGAAGATGTAGCTGGTGGGTCCCAGCAGTCAGGGGGGAGAATCATTTTTTTGCCCGGACGCACTTCCTTGCGTGCAAAGATGTAGCTGGTGGGTCCCAGCAGTCAGGGGGAAACGTGTTTTTCACGAAATACGGTGGCTCGTCCTGTGGGTCCCCGCTGTCAGGTAGAGGAATATTTATTTTGCGTGTAATAAGGAGGCACTTCCTTGCTGCGTCCGTGGACCGAGCTGTCAGCCTCTCCACGTACAGTCCACGTCCGATGGAAGCCTTTGCTTGACCACATTGACCACGCCACTGATACGTCTCCATCGTATCTATAATTTTTGATTGTTCCATGCCAATATTCTACAACTTTCATATACTTTTGGCAACTTTTTATACTATTTTTGGGACTAACATATTGATCCAGTGCCCAGTGCCAGTTCTTGTTTGTTGCATGTTTATTGTTTCGTCGAATATCCATATCAAACGGACTCCAAACGGGATAAAAACTGACAGAGATTTTCTTGGAATATATATGATTTTTGGGAAGAAAAATCCACGCGAGACGATGCCCGAGGGGGCCATGAGGCAGGGGGAAGGCGCGCCCCTGACCCTCGTGGCCACTACGTAAGGCGGTTGATTCCCTTATTTCGCGCAAGAAAGCTAATATCTGGATAGAGATCGTGTTAAAATTTCAGCCCAATCGGAGTTACGGATCTCCGGGAATATAAGAAACGGTGAAAGGGAAGAATGTGGGAATGCAGAAACAGAGAGAGACAGAGAGACAGATCCAATCTTGGAGGGGCTCTCACCCCTCCCATGCCATGGAGACCAAGGACTAGAGGGGAAACCCTTCTCCCATCTAGGGAGGAGGTAAAGGAAGAACAAGAAGGAGGGGGGCTCTCTCCCCCTCGCTTCCGGTGGAACCGGAGTGCCACAGGGGGGCATCGTCATCACTGCAATCTTCACCAACAACTTCACCGCCATCATCACCAACTCTTCCCCCCTCTATGCAGTGGTCTAACCCCTCTTTTACCCGCTGTAATCTCTACTTAAACATGGTTCTCAACGCTATATATTATTTCCCAATGATGTATGGCTATCCTATGATGTTTGAGTAGATCCGTTTGTCCTATGGGTTAATTGATGATCGTGATTGGTTTGAGTTGCATGTTTTATTATTGTTGCTGTCCTATGGTGCTCTCCGTGTCGCGCAAGCATGAGGGATTCCCTCTGTAGGGTTTGCAATATGTTCATGATTTTCTTAAGGTGGGTGGCGTGAGTGACAGAAGCATAGACCCGAGTAAGTAGGTTGTTTGCGTATGGGATAAAGAGGACTTGATGCTTTAATGCTATGGTTGGGTTTTACCTTAATGATGTTTACTAGTTGCGGATGCTTGATAGAGTTCCAATCATAAGTGCATATGATCCAATTAGAGAAATTATGTTAGCTTATGGCTCTCCCTCAAATAAAATTGCAATAATGATTACCGGTCTAGTTATCGATTGCCTAGGGACAAATAACTTTCTCATAACAAAAAGCTCTTTACTAAAACTAAATTAGTTGTGTCTTTATCTAAGCAGCCCCTACTTTTTATTTACACGCTATTTACTATATTTCAAACCTATCCAACAACACCTACAAAGTACTTCTAGTTTCATACTTGTTCTAGGTAAAGCGAACGTCAAGCGTGTGTAGAGTTGTATCGGTGGTCGATAGAACTTGAGGGAATATTTGTTCTGCTTTTAGCTCCTCGTTGGGTTCAACAATCTTACTTATCGAAAGAGGCTACAATTGATCCCCTATACTTGTGGGTTATCAAGACCTTTTTCTAGCGCCATTGCCGGGGAGCCATAGCGTGGGGTGAATATTCTCGTGTGTGCTTGTTTGCTTTATCACTAAGTAATTTTTATTTGCTGTTCTAAGTTGTTTTCTATCTTTAGTTATGGGTAGGAAACACAAAATACCAAAAAAATAGTTTTACCTACTGAACCAATGGTTGAAGAACCACTCAAAATCTATCACACTCCTGAAGCTTATTACTTGCATCATCTTTGATCCCTATGTGTTCGTGCTGAAACCCCAACTAGCTTAGTTGAGGGCAAATCTTTAGATGAGCATGCTTGTTGTGTGTGACACCGCATATCTGCAAAAGGGAAACGTTTACTGGATCAAATTCATCGTTTGCAATGCTATGCTTGGAATTTATGTGAAATATATGATTTTACTTGTTGCTCTGAAGACCCTAAGAAACACCTTCCCTACCAATGTTCGTTTAGTGATAATGAAATCGTATCTTCTTATGCTAAGGGTGTTTATAATTACTATGTTGTTCAACAAATTGAAGAATCTGTTGCTCTCAAGGGTGCTTATGAAATTGCTTCTTTGATTGAAAAGTATGATGCTACTCTTTACAAATCTGAAAATCTTGCCATACTTGAATATTGTTATGAGAATTATGCTTCTAATGCCTATGTTAAACCATATATCGAGGTCTCCTCCGCTGTCCAAGAAGCGACTAATATTTTGGAGGAGACTATGGAAGAAGAAATCGAGGAAACTGTGAGCTCATTGGATGAAAAACATGATAAGGAGAGCGAAGAACAAAAGGAGGAAGAGCGGATTAGCTACTCGTGCCGACCTTCTAATGAGAGTAACTCTTCAACTCATGCATTGTTTAATTTCCCTTCGTGCTTACCGAAGGATGATTGCTATGATGATTGTTATGATCCCGTTGATTCTCTTGAAATATCCCTTTTTGATGATGCTTTCTATTCTTGTGGCCAATATGCCAATATGAATTATGCTTATGGAGATGAACTTGCTATAGTTCCTTATGTTAAACATGAAATTGTTGCTATTGCACCCACGCATGATAGTCCTGTTATCTTTTTGAATTCTCCCGACTACACTATATCAGAGAAGTTTACCCTTATTAAGGATTACATTGAGGGGTTGCGTTTTACTATCATTCATGATGATTTTGATGAATATAATATGCATGTTCTTGCTGCTCCTACTTGCAATTATTATGAGAGAGGAACTATATCTCCACCTCTCTATGTTTCCAACACGAAAAAATTGCAAGAAACTGTTTATACTATGCATTGGCCTTTACTATGTGTGCATGAATTGTTCTTTTATGACATACCGGTGCATAGAAAGAGAGTTAGACTTCGTCATTACATGATATATGTTACTTTGTGCTCACTACTAAATTACAAATCATTTTTAATTAAAATTAGCTTTGATATACCTTGGGATCTGGGTGGATCCATTACTTGAGCACTATATGCCTAGCTTAATGGCTTTGAAGAAAGCGCTGCCAGGAAGACAACCCGGAAGTTTTAGAGAGTCATTTATTTCTGTTGTGTTCTTTTATAAAGTTTTAAAAAATAAAAATAATGTGCCAAGATTTGCCTTTAGGATGTTTACTTTGCTTGTTGGTTTGAATGGTGCAGGACAGAAACTTTGGTTGTAGTGCGCAATTTTACATTTTTTTACTGGAACATCAAATGGTTCTCATTCTTTTTGCACTGTCTTTCTATAAAAAAAATTATTTTTCCAAATTATAATAGAATTTTTGGAGTAACAAAGGTATGGTGAATGTTCAGATTATTACAGACTATTCTGTTTTAGACAGATTCTGTTTTTGATGCATAGTTTGCTTGTTTTGATGAAACTATCGATTTATATTAGTGTATTAAGTTATGGAAAATTTATATTACAGTAGATACAATGCAAAAACAAAATATGAAGTGGTTTGCAACAGTATTAGAGTAGTGATTTGCTTTATTATACCAATAGATCTTACCGAGTTTTCTGTTGAAGTTTTGTGTGGATGAAGTGTTCGATGATCGAGAAGGTCTCGATATGAGAAGAAGGAAGAGAGGCAAGAACTCAAGCTTGGGGATGCCCTAGGCACCCCAAGTAAATATTAAAGGAGACTCAAGCGTCTAAGCTTGGGGATGCCCAGGAAGGCATCCCCTCTTTCTTCAACAAGTATAGGTATGTTTTCGGATTCCTTTCATTCATGCGATATGTGCAATCTTGGAGCATCTTTTGCATTTAGTTTTCACTTTTCACTTATGCACCATGCTGGTATGAGATAGTACTTGTTTGATTTATAGAATTCTCTATGCACTTCACTTATATCTTTTGAGTATGGCTTTATAGAATGCTTCATCTGCTTCAGTTATATCATTTGAAGTTTGGATTGCGTGTTTCTCTTCACATAGAAAACCGCCATTTGTAGAATGCTCTTTTACTTCACTTATATTTGTTAGAGTGTGGGCATATCTTTTGTAGAAAGAATTAAACTCTCTTGCTTCACTTATATCTATTTAGAGAGATGACAGGAATTGGTCATTCACATGGTTAGCCATAAAATCCTACATAAAACTTGTAGATCACTTAATATGATATGTTTGATTCCTTGCAATAGTTTTGCGATATAAAGATGGTGATATTACAGTCATGCTAGTGGGTAGTTGTGGATTAGTAGAAATACTTGTTATGAGGTTTGTGATTCCCGTAGCATGCATGTATGGTGAACCGTTATGTAACAAAGTCGGAGCATGAGGTATTTATTGATTGTCTTCCTTAAGAGTGGCGGTCGGGGACGAGCGATGGTCTTTTCCTACCAATCTATCCCCCTAGGGGCATGCATAGTAGTACTTTGCTTCGAGGGCTAATAAACTTTTGCAATAAGTATGTGAGTTCTTTATGAAAAATGTTGAGTCCATGGATTATACGCACTCTCACCCTTCCATCATTGTTGGCCTCTCTAGTATCGCGCAACTTTCGCCGGTACCATAAACCCACCATACCTTCCTCAAAACAGCCACCATACCTACTTATCATGGCATTTCCATAGACATTCCGAGATATATTGCCATGCAACTTCCATCATCATCATATAGATGAGTTGATCATTCATTGTCACATTGCTTGCATGATCGTAAGATAGCTAGCATGATGTTTTTATGGCTTGTCCGTTTTTTGATGTCATTGCTACGCTAGATCATTGCACATCCCGGTACATCACTGGAGGCATTCATATAGAGTCATATCTTTGTTCTAGATATCGAGTTGTAATATTGAGTTGTAAGTAAATAAAAGTGTGATGAACATCATTATTAGAGCATTGTCCCAGTGAGGAAAGGATGATGGAGACTATGATTCCCCCACAAGTCGGGATGAGACTCCAGACGAAAAAAAGAAAAAAAAAGAGAAATGCCATAAAAAAGGGAAGGCCCAAAAATAATAATGAGAGAAAAAGAGAGAAGGGACAATGCTACTATCCTTTTTCCACACTTGTGTTTCAAAGTAGCACCATGTTCTTCATATAGAGAGTCTCTTGAGTTATCACTTTCATATACTAGTGGGAATTTTCATTATAGAACTTGGCTTGTATATTCCAACGATGGGCTTCCTCAAATTCCCTAGGTCTTCATGAGCAAGCAAGTTGGATGCACACCCACTTAGTTTCAATTTGAGCTTTCATATACTTATAGCTCTAGTGCATCCGTTGCATGGCAATCCCTACTCACTCACATTGATATCTATTGATGGGCATCTCCATAGCCCGTTGATATGCCTAGTTGATGTGAGACTATCATCTCCTTTTTGTCTTCTCCAGAGCCACAATTTTATTCCACCTATAGTGCTATATCCATGGCTCACGCTCATGTATTGCGTGAGGGTTGAAAATGCTCAAGCACGTTAAAAAGTATGAACCAATTGCTCGGCTGGTCATCAGGGTTGTGCATGATGTGAATATTTTGTTTGGTAAAGATGGAGCATAGCCAGACTATATTATTTTGTAGGGAAAACTTTCTTTGGCCTTGTTATTTTCAAAAGACATGATTGCTTTATTAGTAGGCTCGAAGTATTATTGTTTTTATGTCAAATAATAGACTATTGCTTTGAATCACTCGTATCTTAATATTCATGCCATGATTAGATATGTGATCAAGATTATGCTTGGTAGCATTCCACATCAAAAATTATATTTTTTATCATTTACCTACTCGAGGACGAGCAGGAATTAAGCTTGGGGATGCTGATAGGTCTCCATCGTATCTATAATTTTTTATTGTTCCATGCCAATGTTCTACAACTTTCATATACTTTTGGCAACTTTTTATACTATTTTTGGGACTAACATATTGATCCAGTGACCAGTGCCAGTTCCTGTTTGTTGCATTTTTTTGTTTCGCAGAATATCCATATCAAACGGAGTCCAACGGGATAAAAACTGACGTAGATTTTTTTTTGGAATATATATGATTTTGGGAAGAAAAATCCACGCGAGACAATGCCCGAGGGGGCCACGAGGCAGGGGGTGCGCCCCAGGGGGCAGGCGCACCCCTGACCCTCGTGGCCACCACGTAAGGCGGTTGATGCCCTTCTTTCGCCGCAAGAAAGCTAATATCCGGATAGAGAATGTGTTAAAATTTCAACCCAATCGGAGGGAATATAAGAAACGGTGAAAGGGAAGAATTTGGGAACGCACAAACAGAGAGAGAGAGAGAGAGACAGATCCAATATCGGAGGGGCTCTCACCCCTCCCATGCCATGGAGACCAAGGACCAGAGGGGAAACCCTTCTGCCATCTAGGGAGGAGGTCAAAAAAGAAGAAGAAGGAGGGGGGCTCTCTCCCCCTCGCTTCCGGTGGCACCGGAGTGCCACCGGGGGCCATCATCATCACCGCAATCATCACTAACAACTTCACCGCCATCATCACCAACTCTTCCACACTATATGCAGTGGTGTAACCCCGCTTTTACCCGCTTTAATCTCTACTTAAACATGGCGCTCAATGCAATATATTATTTCCCAATGATGTATGGCTATCCTATGATGTTTGAGTGGATCCTTTTTGTCCTATGGGTTAATTGATGATCGTGATTGGTTTGAGTTGCATGTTTGATTATTGGTGCTGTCCTATGGTGCTCTCCGTGTCGCGGAAGCATGAGGGATTCCCTCTGTAGGGTTTGCAATATGTTCATGATTTGCTTATGGTGGGTGGCGTGAGTGACAGAAGCACAGACCCGAGTAAGTAGGTTGTTTGCGTATGGGATAAAGAGGACTTGATACTTTAATGCTATGGTTGGGTTTTACCTTAATGATCTTTAGTAGTTGCGGATGCTTGCTAGAGTTCCAATCATAAGTGCATATGATCCAAGTAGAGAAATTATGTTAGCTTATGCCTCTCCCTCAAATAAAATTGCAATAATGATTACCGGTCTAGTTATCGATTGCCTAGGGACAAATAACTTTCTCGTAACAAAAAGCTCTTTACTAAAACTAACTTAGTTGTGTCTTTATCTAAGCAGCCCCTGCTTTTTATTTGCACGCTCTTTACTATCTTGCAAACCTATCCAACAACACCTACAAAGTACTTCTAGTTTCGTACTTGTTCTAGGTAAAGCGAACGTCAAGCGTGCGTAGAGTTGTATCGGTGGTCGATAGAACTTGAGGGAATATTTGTTCTGCCTGTAGCTCCTCATTGGATTCGACACTCTTACTTATCGAAAGAGGCTACAATTGATCCCCTATACTTGTGGGTTATCAGCCACGCCGAGAGCACCAGGGCAGTGGACGACGGCGAGGCCTAGGAAGGGGACGACGCGGAGCCGGGGAAGACGCGGAAGTGGAAGCCCACGCGGAGAGGAGTACAAGGGTTCACTGGTTCGGCTGCGGTGTGAGGCTGCCGTCGCCGCCGGACGTGGCCAGCGGTGGGAATAGTAGGGTCGGTGAGGCCTCCGCGGCAGCACAACCGGCCACGGGAGGTAGGAGCATGTGGCACGACTGGCGCTACTTTGGGCGGCTGGAGCAAGAAGACCAGAGGTTGAAGAAGCACTACGGACGTCGGATGGACATCGTACGGTCATTGGAGCTAGAATCGTTCATATTGACTTAGTTGACAAAGCACTCCATCCCCGTCAACTTAGTAGGCCCACAAGTCAGCCTCCCACCAAGGTGGGTCCCGACTAGTAGGGGGGGTATTCATTTATTTATGCGTAATAAGGAGGCACTTCCGGTGGGTCCAAGCTAAAAGCGGGGGGAACGTTTTTTCGCGCAATACGGTGGCCTGTCCGGTGGGTCCCTTCAGTCAGGGGGGAAACGTTTTTTTGCGAAATACGGTGGCCCGTCCGGTGGGTCCCTGCTGTCAGGTGGAAGAATCATTATTTTCTGCGTAATAAGGAGGCACTTCCTTGCTGCCGTCGTGGACCCAGCTGTCATCCTCTCCACGTACAGTCCATGTCCCATGGAAGCCGTTCCTTGACCATGTTGACCACGCCACGCTGAGAGCACCAGGGCGATGGACAACGGCGAGGCCTAGGAAGGGGACGACACGGAGCCGGGGAAGACGTGGCAGTGGAAGCCCGCGCGGAGAGGAGTACGAGGGTTCACTGGTTCGGCTGCGGTGTGAGGCTGCCATCGCTGCAGAATAACAGGGGGTGTGGGTGAGTGTAGCGACCAGACCTCATACGGTCCAATCTCTGTGCTCAGGTGTCATCCCTAGATCATTAATGCTGAAACCACACAGTACTTGAAGGATTTATAACTGAGTAGCAATCACACACTTATTACGTCGAGTGTCTCAAAAGAGAACTTATTACAATAAACATGCCTTAAGGCCATCTAATAACGATAACAGCGGAAGGCTTGGAAGATAAGTTAGTCCATCAACTCCAACGGCATCACCGAGTATAGAACCACGACCTAAAAGCACCTTACTCGTTGTCTGAAAAGTTTGCAACATGAACGTTGCAGCCCGAAACGGGTCAGCACATGGAATATGCTGGCAATGTAACACATAGAGAGTAATGAAAGATATAGGCTATACTATATGCATATTTGGCTGGTGGAAAGCTCTATGGTTACAGTTTTGCAAAAAGACAATTTTTCCCTACTGCAAAGGAATAAATTTTATTTAACTATCATGGTAGTTGTTAAACATTGATAATGGTTGACATCATTCTCAATCCCAATTAAGCATCATCTTTAAACAAACCCAACAAAATTAATTAGAGTAACATGATGAGATTCACATGATAATCGAAGTACTAGATACTCAAGATGTCCATAACCGGGGACACGGCTAGCCATGATTAGTTTATACACTCTGCAGAGGTTTGCGCACTTTTCCCCACAAGACTCGATCTCCTCTGTTGGATTTCTCGCACTGCATGATGTTTGAGAAACGGATGACTGAGACATAGTCTTTCAGAAGCGCTAGCACCTTACGATGGGGTAGACCGTTACACCTACTTTCCCCTACATCTGCTAGTCTACCACTGCAAGAGTTCGCATGACTTAGTCAACTATGCTAGAGCCCATAGTAGCTTGTGGCCGCACACGGAAGTTTCTAGCATGAATAATCTCATGATCCCTTTGAGCATGGGTGGCGGTCCAAAAGAAAAACAGGCAATCGCTGGAATACCAGGTGCCTCAATCCACCCAGATGTGTATTTAAGTTGCCACCTTAGATAAACCATTAATTTAACAATCTCACATCTGTCATGGATACACTCACCCAATCCACGTCTACTAGCATAGCATAGCATAATAAGCAAACGTAGAAGTAACTCCCAAAGGTTTGATAATAAACAGGTAATAGGTAGTACCTCAACTACTTCCGAAACCCACAATTTAAATTAGATCCTAAACATGCAAGGTGTGAGGATTGATCTAATGCAATAAAACTGGGTAATTGGAAGTATGATCAAAGTGTTACTTGCCTTGCTCATGATCCGGGAAACCTAGCGATTCGAAGTAGCAAGCGGCGCACTCCAGGTACTCTGTCGCAAACAACCAAGCATACAATAAGTACTCATCTAATGCACAGGTAAAACTCGAATAAGAGATCTAACCATAAAGTTCAACTTAAGAACTCCGGTTGGCAAAAAGAATCAAATCGAACGAAGCAACGAAAGACAAACGGCAAATGAAACAGGCTTCGTTTACTATTCTGGATCTAGGGCAATTTTTAAAGTGGCAAAATCTTGTTTGAGTTGGTTAAAAGGAAAGAGGGTTTCAAGAAGAAACACAGGCGCTTGAATCGCCTGATTCCGATAAACGAGCGAAAAGTTATACTAATACGAAAATCGGATCAGGAATCGCGATCAGAAAAATTGCGGATTTAATCCGAGAAAAAGAAAAACATCGAACAGATTAACAAATGAAAGTTCGTTATCTGGAACTAACCGATGAACGCGTTCGTTAAAACAAACGAACGAGCGAACGCTCGCTAATTAAATAAACCGGAAAAACCGATCTATAAAAAATGAAACTAAAAAAAACAGAATGAAAAACCGAAAAAACCGAACGGTTTTTCTAGAAAAACCGGCGTCGACAAGGTCTACCTCCGGCGAGCGGTGGGGCGGCGGTTCGGCGGCGGCGGCAAAGGAGGCGGCTGCGGGGAGGCTAGGGCGGCTAGGGTTTGGGGGGTTCGGCTGGGCCTTCCCCGGCTTATAAAGCCGGCCGGGCCTAGTGTCCGGGTCGGACACAGCCCATTAGGTCGGTTTGTTTTTTTAAATAGTTACACTTAGAAAAAAACAAAATGAATACTAAACGGACTCCAAAAATCTTGAAATAAATTTTCCCCGGCTTCTAAAATCAAACCGCACAGGATGAACATTTATTTGGGGCCTAAATGTAATTTTGAAAAACGCGCATTTTTCCTAAATTCAAATAAAATAGCGAATAAAACCAAAATAAAATCTTATTTGATTTTCTTATTAAATCCTGAATATTTCTTTATTTTGGGAAAGTCATTTTATTCCCTCTCTCATATTTTTGTAATAGAAATAATTGAAGATAAAATAAATAAAATCAAATGATCCTATTTTCAAAGAGAAAACTCAAATATGAAAATAACGAAATCCCCAACTCTCTCCGAGGGTCCTTGAGTTGCGTAGAATTCTCTAGGATCAACCAAAATGCAATAAATTATGATATACAATGATGATCTAGTGTATAACATTCCAAATTGAAAATTTGGGATGTTACAAACCTACCCCCTTAAGATGAATCTCGCCCTTGAGGTTTGGGTTGGCTAGAAAATAGGTGAGGCTGGTCCTTCAACAATTCTTCCTCTCGTTCCCAAGTGGCTTCATCCTCCGTGTGGTGGCTTCACTAAACTTTGCAAAACTTGATAACCTTGCTGCAGGTTACTCGACTAGCATACTCAAAAATCTTGATTGGTTTCTCCTCATAGGTCAAATCATTGTCCAACTGAGTTGCTTCCAGCGGCACTTTGTCTCTCGGTGGTATATCAGCCATCTCTGCGTGGCACTTCTTCAACTGGGAAATGTGGAACACGTCGTGAAATCCTGACAATCCTTCGGGCAATTCCAACTTGTAGGCTACTTCTCCCATACGCTCCAACACTTTGTATGGTCCTACAAAATGTGGCGCTAACTTTCCCTTAACTCCAAAGTGCTTAACTCCTCGAAGTGGAGATACTCGAAGATAAACTCGGTCTCCGACTTCATAAACTGTCTCCTTGTGTTTAGAATCTGCGTAGCTCTTCTGCCTGGACTGGGCTATCTTGAGCCTATCGCGAATCAATTTTACTTTCTATTCAGACTCCTTAATCAGATCTGGTCCAAAAAGCTGACGGTCTCCAACTTCATCCCACGACAATGGGGTCCTACACCTCCTTCAGTACAAGGCTTCGAAAGGGGCCATCTTCAAACTGGATTGATAACTGTTGTTATAAGAGAACTCTATGTATGGCAAATTCTCGTCCCAACTAGATCCGTAATCTAGCGCACAAGCTCTTAGCATATCCTCCAAAATCTGATTGACCCTCTCGGTCTGTCCATCTGTCTGTGGATGGAAAGATGTACTAAACTCTAGCCTGGTACCCAAAGTTTCATGCAACTGATTCCAGAACTTTGAGGTAAACTGGGTTCCTATATCTAATACAATGCTCCTTGGAACTCCATGCAGACATACGATCCTGGTCATGTATATCTTTGCTAACTTTGCACTGGTATAGGTACTCTTCACTGGAATGAAATGAGCTACCTTTGTCAAACGTTCGACTACAACCCAAATTGAGTCATAGCCTGAACGAGCTCTGGGTAAACCCGGAATAAAATCCATGCCTTGCTTATCCCACTTCCATTCGGGTATCGGCAATGGCTGTAGCAATCCTGCTGGCTTCTGATGCTCTACCTTTACTCTCTGACATACATCACAAACTGGTACATACTCCGCAATGTCCTTCTTCGTTCTGGTCCACCAGAAAATATCCTTCAAACCCAAATACATCTTGGTATTTCCTGGGTGAATCGAGTATGGTTAATCATGGGCCTCTTGCAGAATTAACTTCCTGATCTCCGGGTCGTTAGGCACATAAACACGGTCTTCAAACCATAAGGTATCGTGCTCATCCTCACGAAATCCTTTAGATTTTCCCTTCCTTCTTTTCTCCTTAATAGAAGCGATCTACTTGTCGGTTTTCTGGGCTTCTCTGACCTTATCCATCAACGTAGACTGAATCTCCAATCTTGCTACATAGCCTCTCGTAACTATCTCCAAACATAGCTCACGAAGATTTTAGGCTAACTCCCTTGGTAAATCTCCCGTTATTAGTGTGTTGACATGGCCCTTACGGCTCAGCGCGTCAGCTACTATGTTAGCCTTTCCAGGGTGATAATGCAACCTCATATCATAATCCTTGATGAGCTCGAACCATCTCCTATGTCTGAGGTTCAACTCCTTCTGTGTGAAAATATACTTCAAACTCTTGTGATACGTGTACACCTCACAATGGTTACCAATGAGAAAGTGTCTCCAGGTTTTCAATGCATGCACTACGGCTGCTAACACCAAATCATGCATAGTATAATTTAACTCATGAGGCTTAAGCTGTCATGAGGCATATGAAACAACTCTTCCTTCCTGCATAAGCACGGCTCCAAGTCCTCGATGTGAAGCGTCGCAATACACGTCATAATCCTTGGTCTGATCTGGCAAAATCAACACAGGTGAACTGGCCTCACATTCGTCAGCCCATATGAACTTGGTATCCTTCTTCAACAACTCCGTCATAGGCTTTGCAATCTTTGAGAAATTTTCAATAAATCTCCGGTAGTATCATGCGAGTCAAAGAAAACTCTGGATCTCTCCAACTGCTATACCTTCTCTAGATATAACGTGTCCGAGAAATCCAACTTCCTTCAACCAAAACTCACATTTGCTAAGCTTGGCATATAACTGATGTTCTCTGAGCTTACCAAGTACCAAACGCAAATGCCCCTTATGCTCTGCTTCATTCTTCGAGTAAACCAGGATATCATCAATGAACACTATGACGAACTAATCTAGAAACTCCATAAACACCTTGTTCATCATGTTCATAAAATATCCGGGTGCGTTAGTCAGACCAAATGACATAATGGTATACTCGTACAGCCCATACCTGGTGGTAAAAGCCGTCTTAGGTATATCCTGTTCTCGAATCTTCAACTGATGGTATCCTGATCGTAGGTCGATCTTGGAAAATACCTTAGCTCCTTGCAATCGTTCAAACAGATCATTGATCATCGGTAGTGGGTACTTATTCTTGATGGTTACTTCATTCAATCCTCAATAATCAACAACCGTCCTTAACGATCCATCCTTCTTCTCCACTAGAAGTACTGGTGATCCCCAAGGCGAAGAACTTGGGTGAATATATCCTTTATCCAATAACTCCTTAATCTGCTTCTTAATCTCTACCAATTATTGGCCCTGTGCCTGGCAAAAGCTCAATCAAAAACTTGATATCTCTATCCGGTGGCATGCCTGGCAACTCTTCTGGAAATACATCAGGGAAATCCTTCACTACTGGTACTTCCTCCTGCACAACTCCTGTTAACGAATTCACTTGAGTCCTTTTCGGCACATGCTGGGACACATACTTGATCCTTCTCCCTTCTGGGGTGGTATGCAAAATTGACTTACTGGCGCAATCGATGTTTCCTCCATACATCGATAGCCAATCCATACCCAGAATTACATCCAAACCTTGTGATTCCAAAATGATCAAATCCGAGGGAAACACATGCCTACCTATACTCAATGGCACTTGAAAACATCCCTGGCTAGACATATTCTCCGCTCCTGGTGAGCTTACTAACATAGGTGTTCTAAGAACTTTAGTGGGCAGGTTATACTTATCCACAAATCCCCTTGATATGTATGAATGTGATGCACCAGTATCGAAAAGAACGAGTGCAGTAAATGACTTAACCAAAAACTTACCGATTACTTCATCCTGCTGCTCTTCAACCTCCTCCACGTTAACATGGTTCACCTGTCCCCTGTTTAAAGGGTTCGGCTTCTTCCTAGAGCTTCCATTGCCATTTACATTCTGTGATTCGGGACATTCATTGGCATAATGTCCGGTCTTCTGGCACTTAAAGCAAGTGACTTGGCTCAGGTCTCTCTTGGCTGGGGTTGATGGGTTGTTGCGATTTTGGCCGTTGCTTCCTCCATTCCCATTACCATTCTTGGTGCCGTTATGATTGTGCGAGCTACCTCCTCCAAGGGTATGCTGAAAATGTCCTCCCGGTCTAGGGGTAAAATGTGGCTTCTGCTGAGCTCCTGAATTGTACTTCCCTTGTCCATACTTCCTCTTATGGTTCTCAATTTGCTGCTGCTTCCCTTCAATCATGAGAGCACGATCTACCAACTCCTGGTAGTTGTTGAAGGTTGCCACCATCAACTGCATGCTCAACTCATCATTCAGTCCTTCCAGAAACTTCTCCTGCTTAGCTGCATCCGTAGCAACGTCATCTGGAGCATAACGTGCTAGCTTACTGAAGTCATCCACATACTGGCCAACTGTCCGTCCTCCTTGGCGCAAGTTGCGAAACTCTCGCTTCTTCATGTCATAGCTCCTGCTGAAACATGAGCAATACGGAAAGCCTGCTGAAACTGGTCCCACGTGACGGTGTCGATGGGGAAAGTGGCTGTGAAATTCTCCCACCATGATGCTGCGGGTCCTTCAAGCTGATGTGCGGCAAACTTCACCTTTTCCGCATCTGTGCATCTTGCCGTGGTCAACTCCCTTGCTGTCTTGCGGAGCCAATCATCTGCTACTATCGGCTCGGTGCTACTAGAAAACACCGGCAGATTCAGCCTAAGAAAACAGGCTAAGTGATCAATAGGTGGTGGTGGTGGTGGGTTGTTGTTGTTGTTCCCCTGATTCTGATTTTGGACTAGCAACTGAATCAATGTGTTCTGCTGCTGGATCAACTGGGTGAGCTCCGGTGGGAAGGTAAATCCGGGGTCACGTCTCGGAGGCATCTGAGGGTTTAGAAAAGATGAGATTTAAGAATAGAGAGGGGTCTAGAGAGAAAACAGTACCCATATGCTCATGAGGCAAAAGCAAACAATTCACTTCATTCAATCAAACAAGGGCATACAATCGATCTAACTATCGCAAAAGTGCTCGGACTACTATATTTACATGGTGGACTACTACTGTTGGGGTGGTCTACTAAAAATACTCTTCGGTTGCAGACTCCATGATATCTGCTCCAGCTTCATCAACATAGTCATCATCGCTATCATCTGGATCAGAGTTGGTGTCGTCGATGATGATGTGGTCTTCTGGGCGAATCTCATTGGGTTCTTCATCTTCTTCTACTGGTGTAGGGCCTCCCATAAATATTCCAATCTTCATTGTTAAGTCGGCATTCTTATCCACGAGTACTTCAATTTCCTCTTCATAATCTTCACGTGTAGCCTTGAGTTCTTCCTCCAGTTCCTTGATTCTTTGTCCTCGCCTTCTTCAGATCTATCATGTTGGCGCACATCTGGTTCTCCTGACGTCGAATGTGCTGGTTTTACTCCTGGATAAAAGCTGCAAATGATCTATCCTTCCTGGTACTGATCATCTCCCAATGCTCATTGTGGTAAACTTCTCCAATGCGTCCCATGGCGATGTGAGCTCCCATGCTCTTCCCTAGATTCCAAGTTGGTGCATCAAAAGAAAACTCTATGGGCTTAGTGACTGGCATGAATGTCCTTCCTGGAACTTGAACTTGAATCATCCAGCGCTCTTCT
This sequence comes from Triticum urartu, assembly GCF_003073215.2. NCBI lineage: Eukaryota > Viridiplantae > Streptophyta > Magnoliopsida > Poales > Poaceae > Triticum > Triticum urartu. The sequence goes on from NC_053028.1 coordinate 343,965,186, forward strand.
TCAGGTAAAGTGGCATTGTAAGTCCCGATGAAGCTTGGTACTCCTATGTTCAGGTATCTAGTGACTTCCTTCAAGTGTCGTCCAAAGGGTGTATCTTCATCCGGTTGCGTGAACTTGTTCCTTGCATCCGCCATCCTAAAAGAGCGGAAAAGATGAGAAGTCAGAATGAGAAGAGAGTGAGTAGTGATCTAGGGCTTTAGCTTAGTGGTCGTGTCCTACAGTCAGCGTGTGCTCTGATACCATCTTGTAGCGACCAGACCTCAAACGGTCCAATCTCTGTGCTCAGGTGTCATCCTGGATCAGTAATGCTGACACCACATAGTACTTGAAGGATTTATAATAGAGTAGCAATCACACACTTACTACATCGAGTGTCTCAAAAGAGAACTTATAACAATAAATATGGCTTAAGGCCATCTAATAACGATAACAGTGGAAGGCTTGGAAGATAACTGAGTACATCAACTCCAACGGCATCATTGAGTACAGAACCACGACCTAAAAGCACCTTACTCGTTGGCTGAAAAGTCTGCAACATGAACGTTATCTAGGTAATTGGAAGTATGATCAAAGTGTTACTTGTCTTGCTGATGATCCGGGAAACCTAGCGATTCGAAGTAGCAAGCGGCGCACTCCGGGTACTCTCTCGCAAACAACCAAGCATACAATAAGTTCTCATCTAATGCACAGGTAAAACTCGAATAAGAGATCTAACTAGAAAGTTCAACTTAAGAACTCCGGTTGGAAAAAAGAATCAAATCGAACGAAGCAACGAAAGACAAATGGCAAAAGAAACAGGCTTCGTTTACTATTCTGGATCTAAGGAAATTTTTACAGTGGCAAAAACTTGTTTGATTTGGTTAAACGGAAAGAGGGTTTCGAGACGAAACTCCAGGCGCTTGAATCACCTGATTCCGATAAATGGGCAAAAAGTTATACTAATACGAAAATCGGATCAGGAATCACGATCAGAAAAATCGCAGATTTAATCCGAGAAAAAGAAAATCGACGAACAGATTAACGAACGAACGTTCGTTATCTGGATCAAACCGATGAACGCGTTTGTTAAAACGAACGAACGAGCGAACGCTCGCTAATTAAATAAACCAGGAAAACCCAATCTATAAAAAATGAAACTAAAAAAACCGAACGAAAAACTGAAAAAAACCGAGCGGTTTTTTGTGAAAAACCGGCGGTGGCGAGGTCTACCTCCGGCGAGCGGCGGGGCGGCCGGGTCAGGTGGCGGTGCGGGCGGCACGGGGCGGCGGCGGCGGCGACAAAGGCGGCGGCGGCGGGGCGGCTAGGGTTTGGGGGGTCCGGCTGGGCTTTCCCCGGCTTATAAAGCCGGCTGGGCTTTCCCCGGCTTATAAAGCCGGCCGGGCCTAGTGTCCGGGTCAGACACGGCCCGTTAGGTCGGTTCGTTTTTTAAAATACTTATGCTCAGAAAAAACAAAAGGAATACTAAACGGACTCCAAAAATCCTAAAATAAATTTTCCCCGGCTTCTAAAATCAAGACGCACAGGATGAACATTTATATGGGTCCTAAATGCAATTTTGAAAAACGCGTATTTTTCCTAAATTCAAATAAAATAGCAAATAAAACCAAAATAAAATCTTATTTGATTTTCTTATTAAATCCTCAATATTTCTTTATTTTGGCAAAGTCATTTTATTCCCTCTCTCATATTTTTGTAATGGAAATAATTGAAGATAAAATAAATAAAATCAAATGATCCTATTTTCAAAATTTGAGAAAGCTCAAATATGAAAATAACGAAATCCCCAACTCTCTCCGAGGGTCCTTGAGTTGCATAGAATTTTCTAGGATCACCCAAAATGCAATAAATTATGATATGCAATGATGATCTAGTGTATAACATTCCAAATTGAAAATTTGGGATGTTACAGTGAGTACAGGGATGGCCTGGCTAGCGGTTGGAGTAGTAGGGGGTGGTGAGGCCTCCACGTCATCACAGCCGACCACGGGAGGCAGGAGCACGCGGCACGACCGGCGTTGCTTTGGGCGGCTGGAGCAAGAAGACCAAAGGTTGAAGAAGCAGTACGGCCGTTGGATGGACATCATACGGTCACTGCAGCTTGAATTGTTCATATTGACTAAGTTGACAAAGCCCTTGGTACGCGTCAACTTAGTAGGCCCACAGGTCAGCCTCTGAAATGGTGTGCCCAGATGTCAGGGGGAGGAATCATTTCTTGGGCGGCTGAAGCAAGAATATCCGAGATTGAAGAAGAAGCACGACATCCGTTAGATGGACATCCAACAGCCACAGTTGCCAGAACCGTGTGTTGTTGAGAAAGCCTTGCATACGCGTCAACTTAGTTTTTTTAGGGGAAGCGTCAACTTAGAAGGCCAACAAGTGTGTGGCAGAGAACATATAGCCGATTTGCGATTTGTAAGAATGTACACCCCATTTTTTAATTCTAAAGGAATTTACTACAGCCCATTTACAGTTATTTAAAAGTACAACCCATTTTGTAGCTAGGACAACGATTAATAATTTCGACAAACCGCTCAAAACAGAATTCAAAAAATTCCCACATTTTTATGGGATCCGAAATATTTTATCTGAAATTTCTAGTAAGATTAAATATAATTTCAAAATAAAGTTGTATTACGTTAAAATCCAACAAAATATTGCGCGCGCAACAAGTAATGAAATTAAAATTTTCAAATTCCAAAAATAATATATATTTTAAACTAATTACGCGTTTGGTGCATTTTTTATAGTTAGTGCCCATTTATTATAATTACATCCCATTTATTATTTCTTAAAGTCCATTTTCTTGTTTAGCCTAATGCATACCTCCTAGGAAAGTTTCCAGCCTAGTGGGCGGAGAATAACAAGTTGACCCAGATATTGTGTACAACTGTCAGCCCAGTTGCATTGCTGATGTTGAAAAAAGGCCTGTGTAGTACAGTACAACCTAACATGGCTACTTAGCCCACATTCTGCGACGCCGGAAAGGCCCAAACAAGGCTTCTGTACAACTTTTTGAAGTCACTAAGCTCAATTAATAACTTAAGAAAAAAGTTAGATTATAGTGGAACCTAATTAAAAGCTGTCACGAGCAAAGAAATAATTCAACGGGTCCCACTTGTGCATGTGTGCATGTGTGCGCGCATGTGTGTGTGAGAGAGAGAGAGAGAGAGACCCATCGGTCGACGCTCGTAAATACATCTTTCAGCCATATGCATTGCTGATGCTCAGTAAAAACTTATATAGTTGACACAATCCTATAGAACATCATAACACACTGAACTTGCATACAAAAATTTCACGTAGGCGGCACAATCAGGATGGAAGCAGTGGATCGCTATGGGTAGGGCTATGTTGAAACCAACGAATTCGTACATAACGGTTCATCGTCTTTATCAATGACAGGGAAATATCTTGAATGTTGTGCAAAGAAAACAGATAGACAACACAATAAGTTCTGCTAGCACATTAATTTGATGTAAATCCCTTTCTAAAAAAAGTTCAGGTACAAAATTAGAACAGGTCACAGTCAAATGTGCTGGCACATCAGTACTTCACACCCATAGCTCGGATTTAACTAATATCCGACAAGATTCAGTTGTTACCTCAAATTAGAGCACATCCAGGCAGCCAACCCTGCCTCTTCTCGCAAAGAAGTAGTGGCCTCCACCGCACGATGGAGTAGGCCCTGTGCCATCCATCGTTTCGAGCAACATGGGGAAAGTCTGACGTTGACTCATGTAATGGACGTCATCGACGGACCCTGGCACTAGGGCGGTGGCAGGACATCGATTGATGGATCTACCACTTCTTCGACATGCACGAACACTCGATACAGGTACATCCCTAACGTGGTCCGCGGCGGCCTGGGTGGCGACGAATAGTACAACCCCGGTTCCTGCACCGGTATCTCAACACCAATCACCTTCGGTATGGTGGACGACTTCTTCATCCATTCCATAACCGTCAGAGCCCGGCTGTCTGGAGGAACAAACATACTTACCAGCTCACCTCCAAGGTCATTGAGAAGCTCATTCATGGACTCGCTATTCCAAGCACGTCGAGGCATGCCGTGGAAGGTAAGCTTTGTTAAAAACTCAAGCTCAGAGGGCACCGAGCCCCATCCTGGGTGCCACCGATCAAAGCTCACCAGCGCGCCATCGCAGAACAAACGCCGGGAAGATTCGAACACACGATTGCAGTCAAAAGTTGTCCGGAACCTGATGAAGAAATCAGCCGGTGGCGGACAGACTTCGACGAGCAAGTCACTTATTCGGATGCTGTGCGCAATGCCAAGAGCTTTGACAAGGTCGTCCGGCGAGACGGGAGGCTGGTCTCCATTGATGGTTACCATCAGCACTTTGTTGGCGAACTGATCATCAAGCGCCGCCATGCCACTGTTGAGCGACAACACGCAGCGACCGAAGGCAGGACAGACCTCAGGATCTCCGGCTCAGAGATCCGAGTTGACCGGCGACATGATATTGAGCTTGAGTACAGGGAGTACCGGAGGGGGATTTGGGGGAACTGGAGTAGGAATCGAGATTCCAGAGGTGGGGGAGGGGCGTGAGATTGGGGATGAAAAGGTAGCTTGAATTTCGAACACGCGCCAATATGCTCTCAGCACGCCCGCACACGAAAACACTGGTGGCGCCCACATGTCGGCCTAAGAGTCCTTATTCTTTCTTTTTTGGAGAGCTCGGCCTTTTTGAGGATCTTTTGAGAGCCTGGCCTGAGAGTCATAATTGACCTGTTTGGCATTGCGTTACTACTCGGCCCATATTCAACGATACCTCACTGGCCCAAACAAGTGTACATCATCGAAAAGACACTAAGCTCAAATTATATAACTTGAAAAAAGGAGATACACTCTGAACACTAGAGAATGGTGATGCCCTCATTTAGCCCACTAGTAGTTCTAGAAAATAAACAGTCCTAAACGATGATATATACAACATTCAAACACTGACTAGTGACTACTACTGACATAAATAGCCAGACATGATAGTTCAAAAGAAGTCTTGCTACACCACCAAAACGCACCCATCTGCAGTGCTCAGACTCGTGGTTCAGACGAGAATGACATTCTAAACAGAGGCAACTATTACATAGTAAGAGTGACATAGACGAGGATGACCAAATGACAAGGAATATGCATAACAAAAGAAAGAACTACCCATCTAGAACAAGCAGCAAAGACAACAAAGTCATTCGAAGAGATGATCCAACACCATCATAATTTGCAGCCCCCCTTCAGGGAACAATGATCCGGAGACACCAGTACTCCACCCTTTCGACGATACAACCCAATTACCTATCAACCTGAAGGCTTGAACCACATCACTGCCTGTCGTAATTGAGACATCCAAGGGTCAAAGTTAATCCAGATGCCTTTGTCATTCTCACCTTCTTTTGGCTGCAAGTTGTATCATTAACAATCAGGGGAGTTTGCTCCCGAACTCCTAGGGCTAGCCATGTAGACACAATTTTCCATAGAAAATAGAGCCTCTCTGCCATCAAGGTCCTTTCCAACGGTGATCTCCTGGTTAATCGGATAATTGAGTCCGAGAAACAGAGAGTGTGAACCAAGGCTGTTTACCCGCCTCCAACTAAAAAATCATGAAGGCCCCAACAAGCTGGTATCGTTCTCATAGACGTAACAGCCACTGTCCGGATACTCACGTATTTCACGGTGCTTGTATACAGTGGGGTTTTTGCAATATAACTTTTCCGGCACATGTGTCTGAATGATCATCAGTCTTTTGCCGTCATCTGATTGAGCGAGGAACCAGTTGTGCTTCCCTGTTTTTGGCAAAGGTGGTGTGATTACAAAGGGCAGTAACTGTAGGGACACAACATCATATAAAAAAGGACAAGCATTGTTAATATAAGATCAACATTGTTCAGAGTATGACTAGGATAATGCAAGAAACATCATTGTTATGTCCCTGTTGGAACTGGGAGGAAAATACAGGGAAATATATACTGGGTTCAAAAATATAGAAGTGCCATGCATGGTTATACTCATGTTATCTCGCAATCGATTCTTCACAAGAAACTACCATGTCATGCATGTTATGGAATCATGTTCTGTCCTCACAAACAAATTCTTCAAGGTAACTAACAGACCATGCATTGTTATATACTCGTGTTCCGTGGGAAAAAAATTTGTGAGGATATTATTCTAGCCATTGATTGCTGAAGGGCAAATATAGGTATGTACACATGGTAAGCATTACAGGATTTCAGTACTTCCAAATATAGAGTTCTCCATATGCACATTTACTTCCCTAATGTATGGTTAGATGAAACCAAAAATGTGGTGCATGTTTCTACATCATGAAAATGAGGAAACCAACATGGCCATTGATACACACTCATATTTAGTAGTAGTATACAGATTACTGTAAAATAAGGAGAATATCCATATATTCCTTACCATTTGATTATTGAGGGGTACAAATTGGTTGTAATGACATGATCACAATCGCATGAATTAACTCATTCCAAATATAGCTGATTTCCGGCGTCTCTAATACATTGCCATAGTTCTACTCCAATTCTTCTCAAACAGGGATATGCCAATCATCACAAAAAGTTCAAATAGTGTCATGGCGTCATCATTAACATGAGACGGAAACAACTTACACGTGCCGTCCCAGCAATACGTGGTGCCTTCTGCTTTGTCAATCGTGTAGATGATGCCATTGTGTTCAATAGCATCACAGAAGTGTGTATCAGCTTTGACGATGATCCACTGCGAGCTGAGTTGTCTCCAGCTAAAGAAGGCACTGGCATAAAGATAGGCGAGTCCGCGGTCGAACAAGGCAATTAGCTTGAAGTCTGCATAATTCGCATGTCGTGTGGGCACTTGGCAGATTACAATCTTCTGCAAAACAAGGTCCTTCCAATTGACGTGGTAATCTAGATGACTAGGACCACGATGGTAAAACTCTATATAATCCAACAAAGGAAGGATAATCTCATGGGAGGTCTGGAAGTTCAAGAGCATCCACTTTTTACCATCTTCTCTGAAGGCAGCCATCCAGCGGGAGTTCATGCCGACCAAGTACATACCTGCCAAGAAGTTTTGGGCGATGGTGATCGGATCGAAGTCGAGGGAAATGATGTACGGCGACCCACTACATACCTGCAAAGAAGTTTCGGCTAATGGAGATCGGATTGAAGTCGAGGGGCATCATGTATGCCTCCGTATCATGGTGAGCCAATCATGCAAGACCAGATAGCAGCAAGCAGGGTGTCTTGAAAAGCTTTGGCCTCGCTTCGATGATGGTCATGTGCATGCCCCTCGAGCATGTAGCTAGTCATAGGGCGCTCAACATATCCATACACGAACAACATAGGTCGAGGATGTCACTGGGGAGATTGCTGCAATTGCGGCTCATATGGATCTTGCGCGGTTCGCGTTCGACCATGGTGGAGTTTGGAAGGTGGGGTTTTGGGGGGCTTGATTTACGGGGGAGAAGGTTGTCGATGCTGGAGCGGCTAGCGAGGGAATAGTGCTACTAGGGAAGGCGAGCGAGGTGAGGGTATGCGGGGGCACAGTGAGATAATGAAGTGTGACCTCAGTATCTCTGGCGAGGGAGATGAGGCGAGGCATGCTATACAGCGGCGGTGACAGTGACTGCACAGTGCACAAGGTGAGGCTGACTTTGGTAACCCGGACACGCCGCTTGGACTGGTGTCACCTCGGGTGTAGGGTCTTGTCACTTCACTGTGAGGACCGGATGAATAATAGTATTTTGACCATCAAGTGTACCACAGTCGTACTACTACTAGTAGTAGGAGTAGTAGGAACATGAGTACACTCCCGTGCTAGCATGCCTCTAGGTTCACTTCATCCTCCATCTATCATTCATATTGTGAGCAGAACCAAATTCTCATGCATGCGGAAGCGCGAAGAAGGACTTTTCTTTTTTGAGGATAACCGCATATTCCTTAACCGTAGTAGGAACTTGAGCAGTACTCCCTCTAGTCCTCTTTTGTCTGCGCAACTTTTTTCAGTATTTCTCTAATTAGTCCGCATATAAACCCTTTTGCATACACCCATTTCCCTCCATGCCCCGCATTCATAGCATTAATTAGCATACTCATGAGTAGCTGCAGCCAGACTCCAGCCAATAAACTGCAGAATACAAGTGTGTTGGGATCTACGGTAGGGTGCGTCGACTGCAAATTAAAGTTTCCTACGCGCAGAACAACCAAGAACTTGCTATGGGAGATGGATCACAATTCGTTACAACTAGACGTGCAGTGCCGTGCAGCGGAAGAAGAGTTGGGGCAGCGCGTCCTCGTGGATCGTCTCCTCCCCGTCCGATCTCCCTCGTACAACCGGTGGTCGGTTCCCACGTACAGGTTCGTCTGAGCGGCGCAAGTGCACCGCCTCTAACGGTATCCGCGCGTGCAGGAGGAACGTCGTGCGGCAGACTGCTCGGTCCGATCACACAACCGCCGGCGAGTGGAGGTGTCTATTCGCAACACATGCAAACCCTAGTGACAGCGCCGAAGCGATGAGCCGCGTGAGTGTGCGGCACCTCCACTATATATATAGGCGTCCGTCGCGGGCTCAACACTTGGGCCTCGTACGGACCCTAAAGCCCATAAGTCTACTCGGCCACAATCCGAATACAGTTCGGATCACATCCGACCAGTGTCATCGGATCCGACCTCGTAGGTTCCTTCCCTTAAGCACGCGACCCCTTAGGTTCAAGTCGGCTTGGTCGCAGTTTGGATCAACTCCAAACTGCACGGTTGGTAGCGGCCTCTAGCAAGGCATGCCGAACACCAAGCAGACTATGAAGCTGGTTAGCGAACCTGTACATCATAGTTCCATTACTTTTGCCACACGATATATGTTGTCGAGCTCAAGGCGAGTCTGTCATCCTTGTGCTAGCCCAACCTCTTTCTCGTTCCAGTGATGCCGACCACAAACCGGATTATCTCATAATCCTTATCGCATGGCCATGCTTATCCTAGTCACATCACATGAGGGGCCCAGAGTATATCTCTCCTGATCGGAGGGGCAAATCCCATCTTGCTCGACCACGTCTCGCAGCATGGTTCTGGGCAAACCCGAAACCTACCTTTATAACTACCCAGTTATGGAGTAGCATTTGGTCGGCCCAAAGCAAGTCTGTCACCATCCCGTGTACACGCGTCAGCTCAGGTCTTAGGACATAAAACATATGATGTACTAGAGACTGACAGATGACATATCGTTGCGTCTCATAGTTGGGTCTGTCCGACTCAGACCTTATCTGGACTCGGATCCGACTACGTCAAATCCGACCAAATCCTTCCAAGTCCAAATTATCCGGTTAGCATCCAATGCTCCATGGCTAGTGAGACCAAGCCAACGATCGTGTCATATGCTAGTCTAGTTGGCTGCGCGTCCACATAGCCCTTTCGACTAGGGACCTTTTAGGACAGTCATCATACAATGCATAGTCCCACAAACAAGTCACGTACTTGCTGATACACATCATTGATAATGTCCATGGACTATCTTTATTCATAAACACATAGGAAATAGCATCATACATGATTGCCTCTAGGGCATATCTCCAACAAAGTGGGCCATTTTGTGCGCGTGGGAGAGAGAAAAGGCAACCGAAGAGACCGTCCAATCCATTGCATGCAGCAGTCAAACCACCGCATCTCTCCTCATGCATGCGCATAACTTCTCCCATTTACTTCTCCATCAGGAACCGATTTCATCGGCTTTTTCACTACTCCTTGATCTTCATTTGCATCCAAACCACACCGCATTCACATTTTTTAACCTCTTGACATCCTCCTAGAGTAATTCCGAAGCCCCTATAAATAATCATCTTCTTCAGTTAGACTAGCCATCTAATCCTAATTCTCTAAACCATAGCCCTCCGGTCCAGCGGTTCCAAGTGGCGAAAGAGATCGAGATGTAGGTTTTTAGCGTCCAACATGTCCTTGTCTTAGGCTCATTGAGCATAGTTGCCACAGTCACCGACCACCCAAGGGTTGTTTGGAAGTGGATCAACAATGTATCAGACTCCCTCCAAAAGGTGGAGATGAATGTCATCGGTCTCGATGCGGAGTACATGAAGCGTGCCACTAGGAAGATCCAATGCGCCGCTGTCCCTTAGCTGTGCCTTGAAGATGATGTTTTGGTGTACCACATCATACACGCACCCCCCATACCAGGTGAGCTTCATGATTTCTTGTCTCGGGAGGACATATACTTCTGTGGGGCAACCATTGCAGGGACAAACAGAAGTTGGAGCCGTACAACCTTGATTTGAAAAGCATCGCTGACCTACAAACCAGAATAAAAATTCCTGTAGAACATTGTGATAAACTGACACCATCCCTATTTGACGTAGCAAATTTTGTGCTCAGAACAAATCTTGAGAAGCGTGACGAGACGCTGGCATTAAGGTCGTCTAGATGGGAGAATTATCCCTTGACGTACGAGCGGATAAAATATGCTGCCCTCGATGCCCGTGTGAGTTTTGAGATAGCTGCAAGGTCCAGAGAGCTTGTTGCGAAGCCATCTCCCATAGAAAATGAGAACAAGAAGAAGAAGAAGAAGAAGAAGAAGAAAGATGCTGCACCAGTAGCAGGGCATTATGGATGGATGAACTATTTCCTCTCGTGTAAAAAAATATTCCCCTCTCTATGTATATTGATATAGATGGACTATTTCGATGGTGTGCATGTCTTTCGAACAATTAGTAGCATGGGTCCGCTTGACTATAAGGAACTATTTATCCGCCTAGCTTTCTCTACTACTCCTTCAAGTGATCGGTATGCAATGCATGTGTCCGTAGACATGACAACTTGTCCATGGAAGCTCAACTATGGCGACCATCACGTTTCATCCACTGCCACTCGCGATTCCCACGACGCCGCTCCAACCAACGGCACCACGTCCCCTGACGTGCGCCTCACCCCTCTCGGCAGCACCGCCCCTCTGCCTTTGTGTGCATGACATGTGTGCCACCTTTGCGGCGAGCATCAAGTTTCTACCATAGCCACACGCAATTCCCATGACGATGCATGATCCCATGACACCACACGTCCCCCGAACTGTGGCTCACCCCTCTCGGCCCCACTGCCCCTCTAAATTTGAATTTGAAACTTATGAAATGAAAAGATTCAAAACAAATAAACTAGGAGAGACGGAGTATATTGTAGGATATGTGCCATACGAAACAAGTCCCTTGGTTTGTCACCACGGAACATCAAGATGCATTTGTATGAGTAGTTTATCTTGTGAGAGAAAAGGATGGATGAGGGAAGGCCTCTAGAGATAGAGATAGACACTACTACTACCAATGTGCTGGCCCGTGCGTTGCAATGGATCCAAAGTAGTAGAATAATACTTGTTCATGTGCTTGAAATATAAACACTCTAGTTTTGATATACATGTGTCAGCAGACATGACAGCTTGTCCATGGAAGTTGAACCACGGCGACCATCACGTTTCTTGGTTCCACCACTGCCACACCCACACGTGATTCCCACAACGCCGCTCCAACCCTACCTGTAAGCACGACGTCCCCCGACGTGGACATGGATCCTCTAACATGGCTATCACTCCCTTACCCTCCCTTTCCTTCACTGACTGATGGGACCCACACTTGTGGGTCCCACATGTCAGTGATAGAATGGTAGGATTGTTCACGTTAGGGGATCCTCATCCCCTCGACATGCGCCTCATCCCTCTCAGACCCACCGCTCCTCTCGACACAATCATATAGAACATCATAGCACACTGAACTTGCATAAAAAAATTTCACACAGGCGGCACAATCAGGATGGAAGCAGTGGATCGCTAAGGGTAGGGCTATGTTGAAACCAACGAACTCGTACATAACAGTTCATACTCTTTATCAATGACATGGAAATATCTTGAATGTTGTGCAAAGAAAACAGACATACAACACAATAAGTTCTGCTAGCACATTAAGTTGACGTACAGCCCTTTCTAAAAAAAGTTCAAGTACAAAATTAGAACATGTCACAATCAAATGTACTGGCACATCAATGCTTCACACCCATAGCTCGGATTTAACTAGTATCTGACAAGATTCAGTTGTTACCTCAAATTAGAGCACATCCAGGCAGCCAGCCCTGCCTCTTCTCCCAAAGAAGCAGTGGCCTCCGCCGCACGATGGAGTAGGCCCTGTGCCATCCATCGTTCCAAGCAACACGGGGAAACTCTGACGTTGACTCCTTTAATGGATGTCGTCGACGAACCCTGGCACCAGCGGCAGCGGCAGGACTTCGATTGATGGATTGACCACTTCTTCGACATGCATGAACACTCGATACAGGTATATCCCTAATGTGGTCCATGGCAGCCTTGGTGGCGACGAATAGTACAACCCCGATTCCTGCACCGGTATCTCAACACCAATCACCTTCGTTGTGGTGGACGGCTTCTTCATCCATGCCATAACCATCAGAGCCCAGCTGTCTGGGGGAACAAACATACTTACGAGCTCACCTCCAAGGTCGTTGATAAGCTCATTCATGGACTCGCTGTTCCAAGCACGTCGAGGCATGCCGTGGAAGGTAAGCTTTGTTAAAAACTCAAGATCAGAGGGCACCTCGCCCCATCCTGGGTGCCACCTATTAAAGCTCACCAGCGCGCCATCACAGAACAAACGCCGGGAAGATTCGAACGCATGACTGCAGTCGAAAGTTGTCCGGAACCTGACGAAGAAATCAGCCGGTGGCAGACAGACTTCGATGAGCAAGTCACTTATTTGGATGTCGTGCGCACTGCCAAGATCTTTGACAAGGTCGTCCGGCGAGATGGGAGGCCAGTTGCCGTTGATGGTTACCATTAGCACTATGCCGGCAAACTGGTCGTCAAGCGCCGCCATGCCACTGTTGAGCGACAGCACGGAGCAACCGAAGGCAGGACGGACCTCAGGATATCCGGCTCGGAGATCCGCATTGACTGGCGATATGATAGTGATCTTGAGTACAAGGAGTACATGAGGGTGATTTGGGGGAACTGGACTAGGAACCGAGATTCCAGAGGTGGGGGAGGGGCGGGAGATTGGGGATGAAAATGTAGCTTGAATTTCGAACACGCGCCAATATGCTCTCGGTGCGCAAGCGCACGAAAACACCGGTGGCGCCCACATGTCGGCCTAAGAGTCCTTATTCTCTATTTTTTTGGAGAGCCCGGCCTTTTTTAGGATCTTTTGAGATCTCGTCCTGAGAGTCATAATTGACCTGATTGGCATTGCGTTACTACTCGGCCCATACTCAACGACACCTCACTAGCCCAAACAAGTGTACATCATCGAAAACACACTGAGCTAAAATTATACAACTTGAAAAAAGGAGATACACTCTTGTCGGCGTTCTGGGAACGGGGGTCCCCAGACTTGCCTGCATGCGGCCCGCGGCGTGGCTAAGCCAACAGGCCGTATGGCCCATCTTTATCAACAACGCATCAAAGACCCTCGCGAGGGGCCAAGCCTCGCGAGGTGGACGACACAAGACCTCCTCTGGAGTGGCCTAGTCGGGCAGGCTCACGAGGGGCGGAGATAACAAGGCGAGGCAAACCTCACGAGGCTCTCGTGACATGAGCCATGACAATCGACACCAGGAGAGCGCCAGGCGGGCACCAGCGCGCGCAGCGTCCTTGTTTCCTCTTTGGTGCTAAGGAGGCCAGCGCAGGTGAGGAGTACCGAGGCATCAGGCAAAGGTTGCCATATCGGTGCAACAAGACCAAGACCAGAAGGACGGCAAGACGGAGGTCATTGTGGAGCCCAAAACGGCGTCACCACCAAAGCCTTTCGCAGGAGGAGACCACCTTTGTCAGGATAGCTTGTACTAGTTCTCCCCCTTCAAAATTGCCTGCCATTGTTGGCTCCCTTCCCGCTCAATATTTGGGAAGAGGACCAGGGCCTGTATAAATAGGACTAGCCACCACCATAGGTAAGGAGGGATCATCAAGATCATCCCCACACACACAAGTTACCAAGCACGAGAACACCTCACCCTCAAGAGGCTGTTCTTCCCCTGGTATTGTTCAACATCAGCCCAAGAGGCAATCCACCACCACCACACTGGAGTAGGGTATTACACCACAACGGTGGCCCGAACCAGTATAAATCTTGTGTCTTTCTGTGTTGCGAGTTCGTCGAGTTCGTCCGTGAGATCTTAGCGAGCTAGGGCGTAGATCGGTGGGAGGAAAAGACTTCGCACGCACCCCAGTGTTCGAACCTTAAGGGTTTGTCGGAACCCCACATCCGACATTTGGCACGCTAGGTAGGGGTGTGTCGTAGCTTCCCCTCCATCGATCTGCGCTCCGTTGCCACCGCGCTTCACCCACATGGCAGGTGCCCTGCCGCCGACTCCGATGGTCAGCGTTGACGACGGGGCCCCTGCCCTGCGGCGGGTGCAGTGGCCGCCCAAGTTCAGGCCGGTTATGCCGCCGTGCTACGACGGCGCGGCGGACCCGTCAGCTTTCCTGCTGACGTACGAGGAGGCCGTCCTTGAAGCCGGGGTGATGACAAGGTCATGGCCGACTGGCTTCCCATGGCCCTCGCCGGCGAGCCACGCGGCTGGCTGCTCAACCTTCCCGGATCCACGGTGGCATCTTGCGAGGAGCTCCGCGACCTTTTCACTGCTTGCTACGCGGTGCCGGTGCACCATGCAATCACGGCCCTACTGGGCGGCTCTCAAGCACCACCGTCAGACCGCCACGCCAAGACATTCCTCCGTCGGATCGGGGCCACCTCCAGGCGCCCGGGGGCTCTGCCGGGTTGGGCTACGCCAGAGGCCGACCTCAGCTTCGACTCAGAAGACCACCCCGACTCCACCGCCGGCTCCGAAATGCTCCCAAAGCTCTGCACGCCCACCATCTGCAACGTGGTTGTCACCAAGACCCTCATCGATGGCGGTGCTGGCCTCAACTTGCTCTCTATAGAAGCCTTTAGCCTTCTCCATGTGCCACTCGAGCGGCTCGGCCTCAGCAAGCCCTTCTCAGGAGTGGGTGGTGGAGCTGCCCACTCCCTGGGGCAGATCCGCCTCCCTGTCACCTTCGGCACACGCGACAACTATCGCACCGAGCTGGTGGACTTCAACATCGCACGCATCGGTCTCCCATACAACGCCATCCTCGGATACCCAGCTCTCGCTCAGTTCATGGTGGTGACTCACCCGGCTTACAACCTCATGAAGATGCCAGGGAGCAAGGGCGTCCTCACCATCAAAGGAGACACTAAGGAGGCCGTGACGGCACTCAGGCTTGCCTTCAAGACTGTGGCAGTAGCACAACCCGCCGACGCCGGTGCCCCCGCGGACAGGGAGGCCGCGCCCACCAAGAAGAAGAAGCTATTCACCCAAGACAAGGAGGAAACCAAGGAGGTACCGGTCAACGAGGACGGGTTTTCAGGAGCCACCTTCACTATAGGAGCCGACCTTTCCCGGAACAAGAAGAAGCCCTGGTGAGGTTCTTGCGCACGAACAAGGAGATATTCGTGTGGGAGCCCAATCAGCTAGTAGGTGTCCCGAGGGAGGTGATCCAGCATCATCTAAGGGTGTGCCCCAACATCCGCCCCGTGAAGCAGCGAGCAAGACGGCAGTCCACTGAGAAGCAGGCCTTCATCGTCCAAGAGACACGCAAGCTGGAAGCGGCAGGTGCCATCCGGGAGGTCTGATACCCTGAATGGTTGGTGAACCCAATCGTAGTGCCGAAAAAAGGCAGAATGAATTGATGTGCGTCGACTTCACCAATCTTAACAAAGCCTTCCACCAAGATCCATTCCCACTCCCGCGCATCAATCAGATTGTCGACTCCACCACTGAGTGTGACCTGCTGTGCTTCCTGGATGTGTTCTCAGCGTATCATCAAATCAAGATGGCGGTGGAAGATGTGGAGAAGATGGCCTTCCTGACACCATGTGGGGTGTACTGCTACACCTGCATGCCCTTCGGGCTGCGCAACACGGGCGCGACCTTCCAGCGGTTGATGCACATTGCTCTGGGGTGGCAGCTCGGGAGAAACGCAGAGGCCTACATCGATGACATAGTGGTCAAGTCTCGCGAGGCGAGGACATTGATTCAAGACTTGGAGGAGACCTTCGAGAGTATGCGCCAAGTGAACTTGAGGCTCAACTCGGAGAAGTGCGTGTTCGGCGTCCCCTCTGGCAAGCTGCTAGGATTCCTCGTATCCCACAGAGGGATTGAGGCTAACCCAGAGAAGATCAAGGCCATCGAGGACATGATCCCACCACAGATCCTCAAAGAGATGCAGAACCTAGCAGGGCAGATGACCGCGTTAGGGCGTTTCATCTCCAAATTAGGAGAGCGCACCTTACCATTCTTCAAGCTCATGAAGAAGAAGGGCCCCTTCGAGTGGAACCCATAGGCCGAACGGGCCTTCCAAGACCTCAAGAAATACCTTACTAGGCTCCCGGTGATTGTAACACCCACGATGCGGCTATATCTCCCATGTGTCGGAGCATGACTTAGAGGCATAACCGCATTGTAGGCATGTCGCAAGAGGGGTAATCTTTACACTTCCCTTGTACTGAATAAGAAAGGGATACAGAGTTGGCTTAAAATCGCCACTTCACACGATACATAAATATAGCATTACATCATCCAGAATAGAATCAAGGTCCGACTACGGAACCAAAATAAAAGAAGACCACCCCTAATGCTAGATCCCCGATCACCCCAACTAGGCTCCACTACTGATCAACTGAAAATGAAACAACACAACAAACACAATCTTCATCGAGCTCCCACTTGAGCTCAGTTGCGTCATCTGCACTGGTATCATCGGCACCTGCAACTGGTGTTGGAAGTAATCTGTGAGTCACGGGGACTCAGCAATCTCACACCTGCAAGATCAAGACTATTTAAGCTTATGGGTAGGAAAGGGTAGTGAGGTGGATCTGCAGCAAGCACTAAGCATAATATGGTGGTTAACATACGCAAATAGGAGCGAGAAGAGAAGCCATGCACGGTCGTGAACTAGAAGAGATCCTGAAACTACTTACATTCAAGCATAACACAAGAATTGTGTTCACTTCTCGGACTCCGTCGAGAAGAGACCATCACAGCTACACACGCGGTTGATGCATTTTAATTAAGTCAAGTGTGAAGTTCTCTACAACCTGACATTAACAAATTCCCATCTGCCCATAACCGAGAGAGGTTAGGTTGGGCCCGGCGATATGTAGCGGGCTGTGTAGACGGACTAGAGAGGAAAGAGAGGGAAAGCCCGGCAATAGTTTTCGGAGACCGAAAACGTCCGACGTTTGACTGGTTATACTGCCGCTATAGTTAATCGTTGGGGCGTCAAAGAACTCCGAATGTGATGAAACTTGGCAGGCGGCCTATCTACACTATAACAACACCGCATGCCAACTTTCAACCCATTCCAAGAACATTTTCCGGCCACTTATAAAATACTATTTCGGATGTGCCGCGGGCGCGTTCAAGTGTCTGGGCTCAGAACGGACGACGGAGAGAATGTGGAGACCGGGACGGATGCATGTTTGAAAACATGATGATACAATGCACATGATGACATGGAAAGATGCAACACGCAAACCAATGACAAGGTAACAACAGCGAAAAACTGGAAGACACCTCGCGCAACGGACTCGGGGCTTCACAGTGATGGTGGCACCACGGCCCCTCGAGCCTCTGGTACTCTACCTTGCTGCTACCCTGTACTCCACCAGCGCGGCGTTGGTGGCGGTTCGGGAGGAGCGCCAAGCCAAGGGCGCACCGCGCCAAGACAGGGCAGAAGTGGCGCGGGGCCAGGAAGGCGCAGCAAAGGCATCAGCGATGGAAGGTCAAGCTTAGCAGGGCGGCATCGCAGAAGCCCCCGAGGACAATCAGGTCTCAGGGATCCTCCCACCTCAGGATATGCCCCGATCTCCACAGGACCCGAGCCTTGACAGTGTGCCGGCCCTCATTGAACACCCAGTGTACTTTGTTAGCATCGTACTACGGGACGCGAGGGCATGCTACCCCATGCCCCAGAAACTCCTGCTCCCACTCTTGGTGGCCTCACGCAAACTCCGACACTACTTCCAGGGCCACCCCATCAAGGTCGTCTCAGCCTACCCATTAGAGAGGGTGCTTAGGAGCCCTAACTCGGCCGGAAGGTTCGCTGAGTGGAACATCGAGTTGCAAGCATTCCAGTTGTTGTTCAGCACTACCAGGGTCATCAAGGCGGTCCCACTCGCTGACTTTGTGGCAGAATGGACGGATGCCCCGACAGTTGAGGAAGGAGAAGACCGGTCCACCTCCCCAGGAAGTCAGGCTCTGGACGGCTGGGTCATGTACTTCGATGGCGCCTTCGCACACCAGGGTGCAGGGGCTGGAGCAGTGCTCATCTCGCCCACCTAGGACAAGCTCTACTACGCCATGCAACTCTGCTTTCAGCACGACGAGAAGGTCTCCAACAATATCGCAGAATACGAAGGCCTCATAGCCGTCCTGAAGGCTGCGGTGGCTCTAGGGGTGAAGTGCCTCACCGTCAGAGGCGACTCACAACTCCTCGTCAACTTCTCCAACAAGGTGTATGAGCCGAAGGACGACCATATGGAGGCCTACCTCGTAGAGGTGCGCAAGATGGAGAAACAATTCTCGGGCCTGGATCTGCAGCACGTACCCCGGGGCACCAACAAGGAGGCCGACGACATCGTCAGGAGAGCATCCAAGCGGCAACCACATGAGCCAGGCGTCTTTGAGGAGTGGCTCTTCAAGCCATCAGTTGCGCCACCTCTTTCAAGCATGACTCAACCTCGGGAGGAGCTCCCCCAGCCTCCGGCCACAGGAGCCCAAGTCTGTGGCCCGACCACAGGAGCTCGGCTGCTCTTGGCGCTCGAGCCCCAGGAGGAATGCTGGACCAAGGAATTCAAGGAGTACTTAACACACGGGACGTTGCCGGAGAAGGAAGAGGAGGCGGAGCACGTGGCCCGGCAAGCCACGACATACTGTATCCAAGACGGCGAGTTATACAGGAATTGACCGAACAATGTCACGCTGCGCTGCATATCCAGCGATCAAGGAAGGGATTTGCTGATTGACATACACGGCGGGGACTGCGGGCACCACTCGTCATCACGAACCCTCGTCGGCAAGGTGTTCCGAAGTGGGTTCTACTGGCCTACATCACTCAACGACGCAGCCGAGCTGGTGAAATCCTGTGTAGCTTGCCAGTTCCACGCCAAGCAAATCCATCAGCCAGCTCAGGGTCTTCAAACCATCCCACTCACATGGCCGTTTGCGGTCTGGGGGCTGGATATCCTAGGCCCATTCCCTCGGGCGCCAGGGTGCTACCGCTACCTCTACGTCGCCATCGACAAGTTCACCAAGTGGGCGGAAGTGGAAGCCGTCCGTACCATCCCAGCCAGCTCTGCTGTCAAGTTCATCAAGGTCCTCGTAATCCGCTTCGGGGTCCCGAACCGCATCATCACAGATGATGGTTCGCAGTTTACTAGCAACCTCTTCAAAACCTACTGTGCTAATGTTGGAACGCAGATCTGCTACGCTTCGGTGGCCCACCCCAGGAGTAATGGACAGGCCGAACGTGTTAACGCGGAGGTCCTGAGGGGCCTCAAGACCAGGACCTTCAAGAAGAAGATGGAGGCCTGCGGCAGGGGCTGGCATGACGAGATCCAGTCCGTATTGTGGTCCATCCGAACCACTGCCACCAAGCCAACACGAGACACTCCATTCATCCTCGTCTACGGAGCTGAAGCGGTCCTTCCTCACGAGGTCAAGCATCGCTGCGCACGGGTCCTGGCGTTCGACTAAACGCAGCAGGATGCCATGCGGGGGATGGACCTCGTGCTGGGGAAGGAACGTCGCCGCGAAACTGCACTACGGGCGGCGAAGTACCAGCAAGCATTGCGGCGATACCACTGCCGCAACATCCGCTCCAGGACAGTCAAGACGAGCGACCTAGTCCTGAGGCAGGTCCTCTCCAGGGAAGGGCTGCATAAGCTTTCACCAATGTGGGAGGGCCCGTTTAAGGTCGTCCACATCTCTAGGCCTGGCGTCGTGCGCCTGGAGACACAAGACAGGGTACCAATCCAAAACTCCTGGAACATGCAACACCTCCGGAAGTTCTACGCATGAAGCAAGGCCCAGAGCCTGTGACGCAAGGCCAGAGCCTATGAAGTATGGCCCAGAGCCTGTGAAGCAAGGCCCGGAGCCTGTGAAGCAAGGCCTAGAACCTGTGAAGAAAGGCCGAGAGCCTGTGAAGAAAGGCCAAGAGCCTGTGAAGAAAGGCCTAGATCCTGTGAAGAAGGCCTAGTGCCTATGAAGAATTGCCGCCCATGACACTCTTACGTAATAATGAGTTGGGGTTGTACACCCCCCGGAGTCTCAGGGGTGCCGGCCTCAGGCCCTGGGGCTCCCGGCCACGCCTAGTGGCAGCACTTAGCTCCGCGCTGGTGAGAAGACTTGAACACTAGATTATGTGCCGGACGCGGCTTTTCATTTGCTTTCCGTAGTTGGCTTGTTTTTCCTTAATCGAAGTTTGCTTTTGGCGTTCCTTGCTGATCTGACCCCCTCACCTCCCACTGCCTTTTTCTAGCTCGGGTTCGCTCGCGTTCTCTCTCTCGCATGCCTCGCGAGGGGGCTAGGCAGGTGCCGTCGCGACCATTTTCTTTCCCCTTCTCTGCCTTCTCGCGAGCCACCCTTGATCGAGCCCAAATGCTGGTGTTCTTCTCCTAGTCTATGCCCCTCGGGTACCGCGACACAAAGCGCCTGGTCAGGGCCAGGGTGATCGACAAATCTTTTAGCGCACTTCCTAACGAGTTTTTGCAGTTCCCGAGTGAATGCAGGCAGCCAAGGCAAGATGGACACGAGGAAAGGAGTGCCTTGTGAGGAAGAGGGCGTCCCGAATATACTAGGTTAAGTTATCTTCGCACGAAATAACGACACAAGACGGGAACAACACGCATAGTGCAACAACCGAGGAACTATAGTTCGATGCACGCCCCCTGGGCCCATACTGGTTTCATTCTTGATGCAGGAAAAAGAGTAAAACAAAAGTGGCGTTGCAACAATCTGCGGAGGCAGACCCCTAGCGGCACCCCAAGCCTAGTCAGATCCTTCTTCGTGCTTCACGGAGGCACGGCGACGAGATGACCCACTGCCGCCTTCAAAGCGGGTGCGGCGGTGCGGCGGCTAGTCGTAGCCACTACTACTGGAACTTTCACTAGAGGAAGAGCCGCCGTAGCTGGACAAGACACAGCCGCCCCCGAGGGCAGGCTCGCCCTCATCCTCTTCGTGGCCGTCCCCGAGACCGAGCACCTCCTCACCATCGTTCGCCTCGGGGAAGCACCCGGCGCGGCGACCATCTTCCCCAAACACCCTCATGTAGAGGGTCGATCCACCATCGTACTTAAAGTGGAGGGCGCACCGCCTGCCCAAGCTGCGTGCGCGGGCGAACGTCTGCCAGCCGTGGGCCAGAGCTATGTTGCCCGTGGCAGAAGTCACGACTGCAACCCAAGAAGCCTTGCTACAGCAACCATCTGCCTGCAGCCAGAGTCCGCCTGGACCAGAGGCCGGCAGCTCGTCGACGAAGAAGCGCGGAAGTGGGAGCCAGTTGCCGGACGGGTTCTCCGACCAGACGACACTTCCATCATGTGGAAGTGCGGACGGGGGGGGGGGGCGCCACCAGAGCACGCCTCCCCTCGTCAACTTGATTGACATGGCTGGGACGATCCCCTTCGCATGCCGCGGCACTGCTTTGACGGTGGGCCGCGGCAGGGGACGCGGTGCGCTTGCGTGGACGGCCGCACCTGGGCGCCGGGGAGCCAGGTCCCTCGCGAGGGGCCTTTCCCTTCTTGGCGGCGGAGAACTTCCTTCGTGGCGCCATTGGTGACACTACAAGCAATGGAGCGAAGAAGAAGCAAGAAAGCGAGGAATAGATGGGCGACGGGGGCTCCGCCCCCCTCCCCAATTATAGCAAGAGAAGGCCAACCGACGCCTCTCACGATCACAGGTAATGATAGTTTTCCTTGTATGTCGCAGGGACTTGTCAAGTCATGCAATTGCCGAGGCAGCATGGGGAAGCGGAGAGGCCCATGTCCAATCAACCGCCACGCGTCAACCGTGGCCGCAGGCTTTTGGGGGCCCGGTGCTCCGTACTTGACCCTTGGCTTCGCTGCGAAGCCAAGCCCGAGAGCACCTTGGGCCCGGGGGCTACTGTTGGCGTTCTGGGAATAGGGGTCCCCAGACTTGCTTGCGTGCGGCCCGCGGCGTGGCTAAGCCAGCAGGGCATACGACCCATCTTCATCAACAAGGCATCCAAGAGCCTCGCGAGGCGAACGACACAAGACCTCCTCTGGAGTGGCCTAGTCGGGCAGGCTCACGACGGGTGGAGATAACAAGGCGAGGCAAACCTCACGAGGCTCTCGTGACGTGAGCCATGATGATCAACACCAGGCGGGCGCCAGCACGCGTAGCGTCCTTGTTTCCTCTTTGGTGCTAAGGAGGCCAGCGCAGGAGAGGAGTACCGAGGCATCAGGCAAAGGTTGCCATGTCGGTGCAACAAGACCAAGACCAGAAGGATGGCAAGACGGAGGTCATTGTGGAGCCCAAGGCGGCGTCACCACCAGAGCGTTTCGTAGGCGGAGACCACCTTTGTCAGGATAGCTTGTACTAGTTGTACCCCTTCAAAATTACCCGCTGTTGTTGGCTCCCTTCCTGCTCAATATTTGGGAAGAGGACCAGGGCCTCTATAAATAGGACTAGCCACCAGCATAGATAAGGAGGGATCATCAAGATCATCCCCACACACACAAGTTAGCCAAGCACGAGAACACCTCACCCCCAGGAGGCTGTCCTTCCCCTTGTATTGTTCATCATCAGCCCAAGAGGCAATCCACCACCACCACACTGGAGTAGGGTATTACACCACAACGGTGGCTCGAACCAGTATAAATCTTGTGTCTTTCTGTGTTGCGAGTTCGTCGAATTCGTCCGCTCGATCTTAGTGATCTAGGGCGTAGATCGGTGGGAGGAAAAGACTTCGCGCAAACCCGAGTGTTCGAACCTTAAGGGTTTGCCGGAACCCCACATCCGACAACTCTAAACACTGGAGAATGGTGATGCCCTCATTTAGCCCACTAGTAGTTCGAGACAATAAATAGTTCGAAAAAACGATATATACAACATTCAAACACTGACTAGTGACTATTACTGACATAAATAGCAAGACATGATAGTTCATAAGAAGTCTTGCTACAACACAAAAACGCACCCATCTGCAGCGCTCAGACTCTCATGATCCAGACGAGAATGACATTCTAAATAGAGCCAACTATTACATAGCAAGAGTAAAATAGATGAGGATGCCCAAATAAAACCAGGTGGGTGCCAGGCGGGCTGGTTTTACCACGGGCCATTAATGAGCCAAGAGTTACAATGGGACTCATATGGGTCGAAATATGACATGGGCCAGAAGTTAAAATAGGCTGGAATTATATTGGACGGCCTAGATGACGCTACTGGGATTAATTCGGATAGGCCGTAAACAATCCCTGGGTTAGCGGGCTGTAAATGGGCTAAATGCGAACAGGTCGTTAACAGGCTTGCTATGGGTCGGCCCGCCACCTTTTGACCAAGTCAAATGGGCCGGCCTTTCATAGAAATGGGCCTCTGTTGGACCGTGCCACGTGTTGACGTATCATAGGCGCTTTGGGTCCAATGAGTGGATGACATCTGTCCCAACGGTGAGCCGACACGTGTTTCCTCCAGCCAATGATGATTTTATGCGTGGAAAATCCCCATTGGTTGGGGCTGTTAATGGGTTATCGGATCCAAAACCGGACCCGATAGCTTAACGGCGTTCTGTTAGGGTGGATGCCATGTGCCGGTCACCCTTGACGAAAGCACTTCTGTGACACGCGATTTATCGTCATGGAAGTGCACACTTCCGTGATGATAATTTCGGTAATGTCATGGAACACTTCTACGACAACACAGGTATGACTATCTTGATTTTGTCATAAAATTGTCATGGATGTACATGCATGACAGAAAATGTTACCTACTGTGACAAACACATATCAACACGGAAGTGTATTTTTTTTGTAGTGCAAGGCCGCACTAACCACTTGGTTGGTTGCCGCCAAGTATAGCAACAACGGCTGTTGGGGTTTAGGTGCAACCAAGGTAGGCCTTCAACTCCTGCAGAGCTGCATCTGCTTCCGGGGTCCACTTCATGGGCCCTGCCTTCTTCAATCATTTAAACAACGATAGGGAACGGTCGGCATGTCGTCAAGTGCCTCACATCCTTAACTGTCCTTGGTGCTTAGATCTGTTTGATCGCTTTGATCTTGTCGGGGTTAGCTTCGATCCCTCGACGGGACACGAAGAAACCAAGCAGCTTGCCAAAGGGGACTCCAAACACACACTTGGATAAGAGTGGTCTTATGCTTGGTTTTGATCACGATATCATCCATATAGACTTCTATATTTCTGTGTAACTGTGGCTCAAAACCAATCTAAACCGCTCTTGCAAAAGTGGACCCGGCAGTCTTTAGTCCGAATGGCATGCGGACAAAGCAGTACATACCACATGGTGTGATGAACGATTTCTTCTCTTCATCTTGTTTGGACATAAAGATCTGGTGATATCCGGAGTATGCGTCCAGAAAGGAGAGCAAATCACACCCTGAAGTGGAATCCACAATCTGGTCGATACGCAGCAAGGGAAATGGGTCCTTTGGGCAAGCATTGTTGAGATCTATGAAATCAATGCAAATCCTCCATTTCCCATTTGCCTTCCGGACTAGCACTGGATTTGCTAGCCATGTAGGATGTAGTACTCCTCTAACCAAACCAGTTGCCTCTAGTTTCTAGATTTCCTCGGCAATAAACTGCTGCCTTTCCATGGCATGTTCCGGACTTTCTGCTTGATAGGTTGGGCATGTGGGCAGACAACAAGGTGGTGCTCGATTACCTCCCTAGGAACACATCGATATTCGCCCACAGGAAGGCAACGAGCGTGCCTTCCTATTTTTCATCAAGGGTGGCGCTGATGGTGAAAGTACCATCAACGCCAGCCAGCCCTGTCGGGACCTTCTTCACATGGGGTGCACCAACCTTGGATCTCTTGCTGTTGGAACACTATGGCACGTCGTCAACGGGTGTCGTGCACTCAAAGGGGCACGCTTCCTAGACTCCTTGCCGGAGGTCCGACAATCTCTTTTCTTTCCTTTGCTTTCCTTGGCGGGAGCTGTTGCTGCGGTAGCCTCTGCTGCGACTGCATCCGGATACATCTCGTCCACGCAGATAATTGCATCCTTCTCATCTGATGGGTTAGTGATGACTCCCAACGGCCCAGTCATCTTCCGAGTGTTATATGCATAGTGGGATGCTGCCATGAACTTGGACAAGGCCAGGCACCCAGGAATCCCATTGTACGGCAAGGGCAGATCAACCACATCAAACACAACCTTCTCTGTCTGGTAGTTCAGCTCTCCCCCAAACGTCACCGGCAACATAATCTTCCCTTTAGGATGGCTCCTGTAGGGGTTAACTCCTTGAAACGTGTCGGTAACCTCTAGCTCTTCCTCTCCTATCTGAAGCTTGTTGATGACTGCTGGGGAAATCAGATTCTGCCTGGCCCCGCCATCCACTAACATCTTTTGTGACCTTGAGGTTGCGAATTGTCAGGGAGACCAACAATGGCAAGCCCTACCGCGGTGGTGCGGCCAGGATGATCCTCCTCATCAAAGATGATTGGCGTGCAGGACCATCCGAGCAGTTTCCTGGCCTCTGGTGTTGGGTCCACGGCATTGATCTCCCGTGCCCATCGCTTGAGCTGGCGATGGGAGGCGTGAAAGATTCACCCCCGTCACTGCATAGGGCGTTAGTGGTGTAATGCCCACAATGCGGTTATATCTACCACATGTCGAGGCTTGGCTTAGAGGCATAACCGCATGGTGGTTTTGTCGCAAGAGGGGTAATCTTCACACAATCCCATGTACTGAATAAGAAAGGGATAAAGAGTTGGCTTACAATCGCCACGTCACACAAATAACAAGCTAAACATACATCATCGAGAGTACAATCAAGGTCCGACTACGGAATCAAAATAAAAGAAGACAACCCAAATGCTAGATCCCCAATCGTCCCAACTGGGATCCACTACAGATCATTAGGAAATGAAACATAGTAATGACCAAGGTCCTCCTCGAACTCCCACTTGAGTTCGGTAGCATCACCTACCCTGGCATCATCGGCACCTGCAACTGTTTGGAAGTATCTGTGAGTCACCAGGACTCAACAATCTCACAGCCGCGAGATAAAGACTATTTAAGCTTATGGGTACGATAATGTAATGAGGTGGAGCTGCAGCAAGAACTAAGCAAAATATGGTGGCTAACATATGCAAATAAGAGTAAGATGAGAAGCTACGCAATGGTCGTGAAGCTAGAAGTGATCAAGAAGTGATCCTCAAACTACTTATGTTCAATGATAACCCAAAACCGTGTTCACTTCCCGGACTCCGCCGAAAAGAGACCATCACGACTATACACGCGGTTGATTCATTTTAATTAAGTCAAGTGTCAAGTTCTCTACAACCAGATATTAACAAATTCCCATCTGCCACATAACCACGGACACGGCTCTCGAAAGTTTATACCTTGCAGGTGTGTCCCAAATTAGCCCATCACAAGCTCTCACGATCAATGAAGGATATTCCTTCTCCTGGGAAGACCCGATCAGTCTTGGAATCCCGGTTAAAAGACATTTCAACAATGGTAAAAAAAGACCAGCAAGACCGCCCGATGTGCCGACAAATCCCGATAGGAGTCGCACGTATCTCATTCTTAGGGCACATCGGATGGGACAAGCTACGACTAAAACCAGCCCTCAAGTTTCCTCGAGGTGGCCCCGCAGGCTGCCCAGTTCAGACCAACACTCAGAGGAGCACTGGCCCGAGGGGTTAAAATAAAGATGACCCTTGGGTTTGCAACCCCAAGGGAAAGTTATAGGTTGTTCGGCAAATGTAAAACCAAGGTTGGGCCTTGCTGGAGGAGTTTTATTCAAAGCGAACCGTCAAGAGGCTCCCATAACCCCAACCGCGTAAGGAACGGAAATTCAAGGAACATAACACCGGTATGAAGGAAACTAGGGCGGCAAGAGTGGAACAAAACACCAGGCATAAGGCCGACCCTTCCACCCTTTACTAAGTATATAGATGCATTAATTAAAATAAGAGATAATGTGATATCCCAACATATCCATGTTCCAACATGGAACAAACTTCAACTTCACCTGCAACTAAGAACGCTTTAAGAGGGGCTGAGAAAAAACGGTAACTTAGCCAAACAACGGTTTGCTAGGAAGGTAGGTTAGAGGCTTGACATGGCAATATGGGAGGCATGATATAACAAGTGGTAGGTAGCGCGACATAGCGATAGAATGAACAACTAGCAAGCAAAGATAGAGGTGAGATCAAGGGTATGGTCATCTTTCCTGAGATCCCACAAAGAAGAAGAACGAGTCCATGAAGAAGACGAACGAACATACTCGAACGGATCCACACAAACGCAACGTAATCGAAACTATCGAGAAGAAGCACAACCACAAAGAAGCAAACAACATAGTAAACAACCAAGCATAATCATGGCATGATGCACAATCAAGTATGATGCATGTCCGGTTTAATGATTCAAGGCATGGAAAAGTGCAACAAACAATACTACAAATTAAGTGGAGCTCAATATGCAACGAGTTGCATATTGACGAAACACCACATTCAATCATTTAGTTTGCTCTTGTTTATGTACCCAAAAATATTAAATGAGGCTGGATCCAACAAACAACAATTCCGGTAAATCCCCATATGCATATTCAAAAGTTGGTACTGTTCTTCCCTATACACAATTTTAGAGTTGTTAAACAGCAAAAGTAAGTGCATCATGTTAATCTATGCATTTTTTCATCCCATTTACATATAAAGGTTATTAAATTTGGAGCTACGGTTAATTAGTTATGAAATAAATCATTTTAACATGGTATTTAAGCAAATTAATGCAAACAACAATTTAAACATTTCAAACATGGATGAAACATGCATATTATGAAACTAGACAAAATTCTAAGCATTTTACATATATAATGTTTTTACATATGATGCACGGTTGTAGAGTATTTATATGCATGAACACGCAGGACTTTTATGCAAAACAGTAATCCCTGGTTAAACGGTTAAATTCGTCCCGAGGAAAAAAAACGCTATACGGGCCAAATCTGGCTAACAGGCCAAACAAGCAGGCACTGGGGCAGCTCACCCATGGGCCAAGGCCCACTCGGTGGAGAGGTGGACCGGTTGGGGATGTGGCCCAGGTGCACTGGAGGAATAGTCAACGTGAGGCAGGGGATCGAACGAGCTTCTCGTCTCCTCACTCGAGCTCGAGCACCTAGCGAAGACAAACGCTGCGGCAAGAAACTCCGGCAGGTGGGAGAGCAACTTGGGGAGGCAGATCTGAGGCGGACGAGCTCCAGGATGGGCGCGGCAGGGGAGCGATCAATGAGAGCGGGGGTGTGGCCGATGCGGGTCGTGGTCCTTCTA
This sequence comes from Triticum urartu, assembly GCF_003073215.2. Taxonomy (NCBI): domain Eukaryota; kingdom Viridiplantae; phylum Streptophyta; class Magnoliopsida; order Poales; family Poaceae; genus Triticum; species Triticum urartu. The sequence continues at coordinate 343,993,780 of NC_053028.1, forward strand.
GTCAATGCAAAGGATGTTGACTCCGTTGCTTCTTGATGTGAGCCTGACGGGCGGCGAGACGAGGAAGGTAGTGCGCACGGTGGCAAGAGTTCCGGGACGGAGGAAAGCTCTTGGTGGCGACGGCTGGTCATGAAGACGGACTTGGCGCGGGCGGAGGCGCGCTAGAACGAGCGAGTCCCTGCTTGAAGAAGAGGAAGCAGAGGCCGATGCGACGAGAAGCAGGGGACGCAGCGGCAGCCTGGTGCGGCTGGGATTCCGGAGAAGGGTTACACGACAGGGAGGGTCTTGGTCATCAGTGTGGTGGCACGCCTCGGCGGGGTTGGAGGAGGCCGAGGTGGCTTGGCGTGGGAACTCCGACAAGGTAGGATAGGAGGCGGCTTGGCGCCGGAGATGATGATGGGCAGGCGCGGAGGATGAGGTCATGGGGTCGAGGACGACGGATCCATCCGATCCCATGGTGGATCCAGCGCGAAACAACTGTGCTGGTGCCTGAAGCCTCCTGGATGCCATGGCGGGCTCCCTGGGAGGTCTCTACGAGGTCGGAAATGCATATGAGGAACGAAGGAAAAGAATAGAATGGAAGGGAGGCGGGGCGGCGCTGTCCCTTGTGGTGGTTGCCGGCAGCAGTACTGGTCGTCGGGCAACAAGGTGATGAGGAGGCGCTCCGGTGGATGGGTCGAGTGACGGGAGGATTGGGTGGATCGGGAGGGATCCTGATGGAGAGAGTGGAGGCTGAAAACAAAGTTGATGCGGGATGGATCCCGAGGAAGGAGAGTGGAGGATGACTGGCAGCGACGCGATGGGACAAGGGGCTAGGTTTTAGGGTTACTGCCTAGGAGGTTGGCCTATATATAGTAGGAGGTCCAAAAGAGGGCTAGATCAGACCCTCCAATTTAAATCGGACGGTAGAGAAAAATAGGTTAGGTAAACCAAACAAATAACTGAAGATATTTTGGGGATGATCCGGACCCAATGGTGACGACTTCCCGGGTCGGGTTCAGGGGAGTTTCGGACGCAGGCGATGGGTCGATGCACTAAGCAAAGAGGGGTTAGGTGGTCTGACAAGAGGGAATCAAAAACCCGGCAGGTCTCAGAATGGTCAACGACGAGAACAGAGAGGACCGATAACTAGGAACGGATGTAGGTTTTATGAAAACATGCAAAGGCAGTGCACATGATGCTCTGATGAAATGCAACAAACAAAACAATTCACACGGCGATAACGAAATAACTGGAAGGCTTCTGGAGCGTTGGTCTCGGGTCGTCACGACACTCCTCCGCATACAAGAGATCTCGCCCCGAGATCTATGAATGGCACCGGAGAGAAGCGGGAGAGGAAAAGGTAAAAGAAAGTAGCTTCTTCGACAAACGATTGAAACCACGAACCTTGAGAGGCTAAACAAATTGAAAGAAAGAATACAACGAAGATGAACAAAGTTGAAAACACTCTGTTAGAAAAGAGGAACAAGGAACATTGCGAGAACCTTGTAGGTTGAAGGACATGAAATGAGAGCTTAACGGACCAAGAGAATATGAAAGCACACCGATAGAAAAGAGAAACAAAGAACACCATGTGAACCTTGGAGTTTGCAAAGCTATGGATGACGAGAACAATGCACAAGAAGTACATGCAAGCACTCCGGTTAAAATGAGATGTACAAGGAACGATAAAGATCAATTGCTACAACACTCCAGTTGGAAATGGAAGGCATAGAATATGAACTTGGCAAAATGAAAGCACTTGGATGAGTGTACGGTTAGAAGAGGACTGATAGACACAAGACTCCGGCTAAAACAAGATAGAGAAGGAATAAGAATGGTATAATTTGGGCAACAATCTGGCTGTAAATGGAAGGAATTGAACATGAACTTTACAAGATGAGAGGATACTTGATGAAATCAACAACACACTGCCTCCAGAACTACTAAAATAATGGCACAAGGGGTAAGAAAGATTTCAGACGGCAACCCGGTTGAGAAGGGAGGCAAAACTTGATAAGATGAGAGAACTTGAATGGAGGACATGACACTCCGGTTGAATGGATAAGCAAAGGAAAGGACATGATCTTGACAAAAATGGGATGCTGGGTTGAATAGTGCAACATCACCATGCCTCCGGGGTGAGATAATAGAAGCTAGATCGTTAGGAAGAAAGATAGTAGAAGAAAAAGATAACTTCTACAACAAATGAATTCGAAGGCATCCTTAAAGAATGATTGACTCGATTTGTTGAAAATTAAACAACAAAAGAATAAGGTTGTTGTGGGCTTATGGAAAACGTCTCAAAATTATGAGGTGAAATTCTGCCACTAACGAAAACAATAGATTGGATTGATATCTACAAGGAGACGAGAAACTTATTACACCGGGAGGATAAATGAAGAACTTGGGTAATTTATAAGCATCATAAATACAACAATCCTTAGGGAAAGCTTTAGGTGAAATATAACCCAAGATAACTCCAATGAAGAGATTGATCGGTTTCAAAGGATCTCGTGAACGAATTGAAAATGATGGGTTTAAAATATGTAATTCTGGACAACTTATGAATCATGAAACACGAAGGGAAATTATCAAGAGTGACATAGCACCACCTCAGATGATAAGAGACAAAGAATTGAAGTACGGAATGCAAGATGAAGAATGCTTGAACTACTCAAAACAAGACATGTGTTGAACACCATGTTTATTTAGAGTATAGCTTGGCGGAACTTAACTTCGAGAGAAATCTTGAAGAATAATTGAGGAATGAAAAGAATCCTTGACGAACCACCATGTAGAGCCTCCATGAAGAACTCCGGTAATAAAAGGAAAGAGAAGTTAAGAACACAAGGTCCATGAAGAACTGCAGTAATAAAAGGAAATAGAAGTTGAGAACACAAGGTGAAGCCTTGCGATGATTTAGAAGGAGCTTTAGGATGATATAATGAGAAAACTTGGAACTCCAGAACAGAAAAAAATTAAGGATCTCGAACCGATAAATGTGACATGATGAACAACTCTCGAAAGAAGAAACTATATCACTTGGATGAAACAATAATACGAATTATGTTATGCATATCCTTCACCAATTTCAATTGATGAAAAGCAACGGCATTGGCATACTACTTATTCTCGTAGAAAGGATTAAGAGAGATATAACGTAAACTCAAAGGACCACCGATAGGATTTGTAAACAACGAATGAATTGATATGATAACGAAGGAAGAGAGATCTTAAACGAACCACCGTAAGAATTGAAAATGGAAGTAACAAAGGCACAATTCACCGGGAAGAATTTGGAAAACGAATGAAGATACTTGAGGGAATTTAGATACATGAGAACGAATAGATCATGAACTGATTAGAGGATGTTCGAACGATTCACCGGTAAGATTTGGAGAACGAGAGCTGAAAGCTGAGAATGAATAAATCTTCTGTAATGATGGCCTTTGGAGAATCAAACTGAAAAGACTCCTAAATTGCTCCGGATGGGTGAAAAGAATTCTCACAATCGAAAACAATTATGAGAGGATGGCATAATTCTAGAACCACAAATCTTGAGAGAACGGACCAAGATTTAAGAGGAACTCTTCTTCGTTCTTCAAAATCCGAGAATGACGACAAGAAACACCACCATGATTTGTTGAGGCACTCTGGAATGAAGAATAGAAAGGTTGAGCGAAAGATGAAAAAATTTGAAACAATCTTGGAAAAAACATATGACTGATGAAAATCCATTTTTACGTCACACTTTGAAAAGAATTTGGGAATATCACCCAAAAATTAGAAGAGTCGGGTAAGAACCTAGAAAAGACCTATGGGTTAGGGCCCACTCAAAAGAAACACCTTCGAACGATTACTTGAAAGGGAGATTGTACCAGTTGATTTAAATGGCTTGAATGAGATAACAACCTCGAGATAGCTTGAACGGATTAGGAATGAAAACACGAATCCCCTGAGATATCTTCCATACTCCGGAACAAATGAATAGAGTGAAGTTAACAATTATGAGATGCTTAGATAATAGCTTCCAACATGGAAATCATGTGAAACAAGAGGAAGAGATATGATCAACAATGAATCTTGATTTTTGACCACCCGAGAAGAAAGAGAACGAAGAATGATGAACTTGAAGCTTCTTTAGTATCTTCCTGAGGAAACACCGGATAAGAACATTGATGGAAAAGAATGGAGAGAATTCCCATCAATAAAAGGATGCTTGATTAAGAAATCTGAGTCCTTGAAGAAAAAGGGTGGGAGGGCGGGGAAACAAAGACAACTTGGGGGAGGATGAAATGAACAATGTTGGGAAAAACCAAGAGGTGATCTTGCGGATGTTGAAATGATCGGATCCACTTGACGAGAAACACACCGGTTGAAAAGATTGACATGACAATCTCGATTATCATGATGGATTGGTATTCACATAGGAGTATGAGAACACCTCTTAGGAAAGGTATGGAATCAAACACTTGACATTGAAGCAACTCGAATACCACAACTCAAAACAAAACAAAGGATTGGCTTAGGAAATAAGCGGGAAACAAACATATGATAGACCCCATATCGTATCATGTGTATGTTGGAAAGATATCCTACGTGATACTTGAACTCCCACCTATTAACTCCCAAACTTTCTGGTTATGCAATCTGGTATTGGGGATACAGGGAGGCACAATATATATCACACAACTAACAAGCCCTATGCACTAATTGTATCCATCCATCAACACATAACCAAGAAAACTCCGGAAATCTTGTACCTCAACCTCCGAAAAGCATCCGTTATATGAGTGATGGCAATACTCCCGAACTCCCGCCCCAGTACTGGGTGGCATCGAGGTTATCTCACCAACAAATGCATAAAATAGATTCTCGATGTCGGCGAACTCAGGCATTCCAGAACTGCAACGATAAAATTGTGACGACAACACCTCGGAGCTCAACTCCCCGGGACACTGCCACAACCCCTAAATGTCAGGAGGAACCAAGAACAATGTTCTCGTCACAAGAATATCGGAACGATTCCAAGATACCTGTGTGATCCTAATTTTTTTCGTGAAATTTGAGGAGAGGAAAATCAAAACTTCTATGTCAAGAGGCCTCACCAGAGCGACGAAGGGACAGGGGAGCAAAAAGAATGCTACTCTCTGATATATATAATCCTATGACTCAAAACATTTTTGTTCTATACTAAACAACGTCAGCGATTCGATCAAGCAGGGGGCTCCTAAGTCGGGGATGGCTCTGATACCAACTTGTAATGCCAATGATGCGTCTATATCTCCCACATGTCGAGGCACGACTTAGAGGCATGACCGCATTGTGGTTTTATCGCAAGAGGGTGCTATTCACACAATCCCATGTACTGAATAAGAAAGGGATAAAGAGTTGGCTTACGATCGCCAAGTCACACAAACAACAAGTTAAACATACATCATCTAGAGTACAATCAAGGTCCGACTACGGAACCAAAATAAAAGAAGACAACCCCAAATGCTAGATCCCCGATCATGCCAACTGGGCTCCACTACTGATCATCAGGAAACGAAACATAGTAACGACCAAGGTCCTCCTCGAACTCCCACTTGAGTTCGGTAGCATCACCTGCACTGGCATCATTGGCACCTGCAACTGTTTGGAAGTATCCGTGAGTAACGAGGACTCAGCAATCTCACACCGCGCGAGATCAAGACTATTTAAGCTTATGGGTAGGATAAGGTAATGAGGTGGAGCTGCAACAAGAACTAAGAAAAATATGGTGGCTAACATACGCAAATAAGAGTACGATGAGAAGTTAGGCAACGGTCGTGAAGCTAGAAGTGATCAAGAAGTGATCCTGAAACTACTTACGTTCAATCATAACTCAAAACTGTGTTCACTTCCTGGACTCGGCCGAAAAGGGACCATCACGGCTACACACACAATTGATTCATTTTAATTAAGTCAAGTGTCAAGTTCTCTACAACCGGATATTAACAAATTCCCATCTTTCACATAACCTCGGGCACGGCTCTCAAAAGTTTATACCCTGCAGGGGTGTCCCAACTTAGCCGATCACAATCTCTCATGATCAACGAAGGATATTCCTTCTCCCGGGAAGACCCGGTCAGTCTCGGAATCCCGGTTACAAGATATTTCGACAATGGTAAAACAAGACTAGCAAGACTCACCAATGTGCCGACAAATCCTGATAGGAGACGCACGTATCTCATTCTCAGGGCACACCGGATGGGACAAGCTACGAGTAAAACCAGCACTCAAGTTTCCCCGAGGTGGCCCCGCAGGCTGCCTGGTTCGGACCAACACTCAGAGGAGCACTGGCCCGGGGGGGGGTTAGAATAAAGATGACCCTCAGGTTTGCAACCCCAAGGAAAAGTTATAGGTTGTTAGGCAAATGTAAAACCAAGGTTTGGCCTTTCTGGAGGAGTTTCATTCAAAGCGAACTGTCAAGAGGGTCCCATAACCCCAACCGCGTAAAGAACGCAAAATCAAGGAACATAACACCGGTATGACAGAAACTAGGGCGGCAAGAGGTGAACAAAACACCAGGCATCAGGCCGAGCCCTCCACCCTTTACCAAGTATATAGATGCATTAATTAAAATAAGAGATAATGTGATATTCCAAGATATCCATGTTCCAACATGGAGCAAACTTCAACTTTACCTGCAAATAACAACGCTATAAGAGGGGCTGAGGAAAAGCGATAACTTAGCCAAACAACTATTTGCTAGCAAGGTGGGTTAGAGGCTTGACATGGCAATATAGGAGGCATGATATAACAAGTGGTAGGTAGCGGGACATAGCGATAGAACGAACAACTAGTAAGCAAAGATATAAGTCATATCGAGGATATGGTCATCTAGCCTGAGATCCTGCAAGGAATTAGAACGAGTCCATGAAGAAGACGAACCAACGTACTCAAATGGATCCTCACAAACGCAACGTAACCAAAAATATCGAGAAGGAGCACAAGAGGAAAGAAGCAAACAACATAGTAAACAACCAAGCATAATCATGGCATGATGCATGTCCGGTTTAATGGTTCATGGCATGGCAAAGTGCAACAAACAATACTACAAATTAAGTGGAGCTCAATATGCATCGAGTTGCATATTGACGAAATACCACATTCAATCATTTAGTTTGCTCTTGTTTATGTACCCAATCATATTAAATGTTATTAAACATGGCAAGCGGTGAAACATAAGTAAACTACACATTTAGGCATTTTAAATGAGGCCGCAACCAACAAATAGCAATTCTAGTAAATCATCATATACATATTCCAAAGTTGGTACTGTTCTGCCCTATACACAATTTTAGAGTTGTTAAACAGCAAAAGTAAGTGCATCATGTTAATCTATGCATTTTTCCACCCCATTTACATATAATGGTTATTAAATTCGGAGCTACGGTTAATTAGTTACGAAATAAATCATTTTAACATGGTATTTAAAAAAATTAATGCAAACAACAATTTAAACATTTCAAACATGGATGAAACATGCATATTATGAAACTAGACAAAATTCTAAGCATTTTACATATATAATGTTTTTACATATGATGCACGGTTGTGGAGTATTTATATGCATGAACACGAGGGACATTTATGCAAAACAGTAATCCCTGGTTAAAAGATTAAATTCGTCCCGAGGAAAAAAAACGCTATACGGGCCGAATCTGGCTAACAGGCCAAACAAGCAGGCGCTGGGGTAGCTCACCCATGGGCAAAGGCCCACTCGGTTGAGAGGTTAACCGGTTGGCGATGTGGCCCAGGTGCGCAAGAGGAGTAGTCAACGCGAGGCAGGGGATCGAACGAGCTGCTCGTCTCCTCACTTGAGATCGAGCGCCTGGCGAAGACGAACGCGGCGGCAGGAAACTCCGGCAGGCGGGAGAGCAACTTGGGGAGGCGGATCTGAGGCAGACGAGCTCCAGGACGGGCGCGGCAGGGGAGCGGTCAACGAGAGCAGGGGCGTGGCCCATGCGGGTCGTGGTCCTTCTACTCAATGCAGAGGACGCTGGCTGCGTTGTTCCTTGACGCGAGCCCGACGGGCGGCGAGACGAGGAAGGCAGTGAGCGCGGCGGCGAGAGTTCCGGGGCGGAGGCAAGGTCTTGCTGGCGACAGTTGGTCAATTAGACGGACTTGGCGCGGGCGGAGGCGCGCTGGAACGAGCGAGTCCCTACTCGAAGAAGAGGAAGCAGAGGCCGGCGCGACGAGAAGCAGGGGACGTAGCAGCGGCCTGGTGCGGCTGGGACTCCGGAGAAGGGCTGCGCGACGGGGAGGGTCTTGGTCATCGGTGTGGTGGCACGCCTCGGCGGGGTTGGAGGAGGCTGAGGCGGTTTGGTGCATGAACTCCAGCGAGGCAGAGCTTGGAGGCGGCTTGGATTGGGTGGATCGGGAGGGATCCCGATGGAGAGAGTGGCGGCTGAAAACAAAGTGGATGCGGTATGGATCCCGAGGAAGGAGAGGGGTGGATGACTGGCGGCGGCGCAACGAGACAATGAGATAGATTTTAGGGTTGCTGTTTAGGAGGTTGGTCTATATATAGTAGGAGGTCGAAAAGAGGGCGAGATCGGACCCTCCGATTTAATTCAGGTGGGCGAGAAAAATAGGTTAGGTAAACCAAACAAATAATCGAAGATACTTTGGGGATGTTTCGGGATGATCCGGACCCAATGGTGACGACTGACCGGGTCGGGTTCGGGGGAGTTTCGTACGCGGGCGATGGGTCGATGCACTGAGCAAAGATGGGTTAGGTGGTTTGACAAGAGGGAATCGAAAACCCGGCTATTCTCAGGACGGTAAACCATGAGAACAGAGAGGACCGACACCTATGAACGGATGCAGGTTTTATGAAAACATGCAAATGCAATGCACATGATGCTATGATGAAATGCAACAAACAAAATAAATCACACGGCGATAACGAAATAACTGGAAGGCTTCTGGATCGTCGGTCTCGGGTCGTCACAAGTGGCCTTCTGAAATTCCTACTCACTGGCGTCCTCTCCATTCCCCTCTTCACTCACATCATCAGAGACTTCCTTCTCTTGGCCCCTGGCGGGTTTTCCTTGGTTCCGAAAGGGTTTGCCGGGGCGATTTGCTTCACCGCCTCGGCCATTTCCGCCAATGGCATTCTGACCTTCTTCCTTGTTATGCTTATCATATTCTGCCTCTATTTCTTGACAAGCTGCTCAACCTGGTAACACTCCTGAATGTCATGGCCCTTGGTCCGGTGGATCTTGCACTACGGGTCATCGCCATTCCTAGCTTTCTTGACGGCAGCGGCTTCCCGGCAGGCTGTGCAAGCGGAAACTTCCTTGCTGGGGCCACAACCGTGTCCTTCTTGCCAGTACTAGGTGTGCCCGAACCCTCTACAGTCATCACTGCCTTATCTCTTGGCTTCTTACTGCGCTTCTTGCCCCTCCTCTGACTGGTTGATTCATCTTCATCCTCTGAATCAACATTGATGCAATCCTCCTCTTCGGGCAACTTCCTTGCTTCCTCCATCCGAGCACACTTATCCACCAACGTGTATAGCTCCTTCACAGTCTTGGGCAACCACACATTCATCTTAGAACGAATGCGACGCTTGCGCACATTGGACTGGAAGGCTGCTATAACGACAGCCAGATGGATATTTGGAATATTCCTATAAACTTTACTGAAGCGTTGTATATACTTACGAAGAGTTTCTCCTTCCTTTTGCTAGAGAAGTTGCAGGTCACAGGGCCTGTCGGGCTATTGGTGGCCGCCAGTGAAGGCAACGATAAACTCGTGGCACGGGTTTGCCCATGACGAAATGGAGTTCTCCGGAAGGTGCATCAGCCAAGACCTCACGTTGGACTTGAGAGCCAACGGGAAGTAGTTCGTGAATACGTCATCATCTCTTCCCCCGGCAGCTTGAACAGGAATGGTGTAGATGCTCAGGAACTCTGCCGGGTTCAGCCTCCCATCGTACTTCTCAGGTATCTCTGGCTTGAACGTGTGAACGGACGGCCAACGGACTTGCCGTAGCTCTCGTGTAAAGGCAGGGCAGCCGACCTCAAAAGGTACGCACCCGCCAACACTGAGCGCAGGCTCGTCGACGTTGAGGCCGCCGCACCCGCCGGTCTGGCGGAGGTCATCGCGGTGCCCATCTATGACGACGTGCGCATCTCCCCGTCGCCTATCCTCCGGGGCTCGACGTTGGCCTGGATGCGCTCGAGGGCCAGAAGAGGCCATCGAGACGTCGTCGGGGTCCTGATTCTGCTATGCCCATGTCGGCTGCCGTGGTGGGGATTGCACCATGGGGATGCACCCTCCGTTTATCCAGCGGTATGGGCGGTTGCTATCACTTGAGGAGGTCGTGGTGGGCCAGCTCGTCGTGTGCCCCCAGGTTCGGCGAAACCGAGTAGACTCTGGATGGTGGCACGCCATTCATCCATCTACTCGGCCGCTGGCGGAAGCCTCAGTAGCAACTAAGGTCGCGCCATAGCCTCTATGGCTGTGCTTGGTATAGATGTTGATGATGTCGACCGCACCGTTGCCTGGCTCCGGATGGTGCCAGCGGCGGCGCCGGTGTGGTGCCGCTTGCACGCGGTTGTGGGACGACCACCTGGGCAGCGGGGTCGCACGGCGGTGGTTCTCGAGGGTCAGCGGCTCCATCGAGCGCAGCGGTCTGCACGGCTTGTCCGGGAGGACGCACATGGGCCACGGTCGCTCCCGTGGTGGGGGCGGCCGGAGGGCGATGGTTCACCCCGGACCGAGCGTTGTTGTTGCGGCTGTGCCCGTCAGTTGTTGCGGCTTGTGGAGCGTGACTGCCAAGGCGTTGTTGATGTTGTTCTCCTCCAACATCTCCAGCCCCCGTGTCGGCCGCGGGGGGAGCGGTGATGGCGCCACTTGCTCCAATCACGCCCACAACAGCGTTCATGTCCTCGCTCGCCCCCGCATCCTCCGAGGCACTAGAGGCCGCGGGCGATGGAGCTTTCAAGGTGGATGCATGGGACGAAGGGCCGGACTTCTTCTTCTTAGTCGCCATGGTCGATGGCATCGTTGAGGACGAAGATGGTGATGAAGATGACGCGCTGCGCACGCTTTCAGGTTCGCGCAAGTGAGCCCCCTACCTGGCATGCCAAAGATGTCACGGGATATCCACCGCCAACAATGGGACGAGGAGGCCCCTTGCTAGTTCGGCAGGGGGACGTTGCGTTGCACAAAGAGCAGACCAGCGCACGGCAGCACGGCAGAGAGCAGACAAGCAATTTACCCAGGTTCGGGCCGCCGTGGGGCATAAAACCCTATTCCTGCTATGGTGGATTGATGGTGGAATGGAGGTGGTGAGGCGCAGTACACTTTCTCGACAACGGTTGCCTATGGGTAGTTGTGACTACGTGCGTATAGGTTTGTCAACTTTCTAACCTTCTAACTCCTCCTACGGGTGCCATTGGCCTCCTTTTATGGATTAAGGGGTCACCACAATGGCAAAGTAGTCATTATCCACTAATATGATAGAAAACAGTGCTATCATACCTAACTTTGCGGGCTGATAGGGTGCATTAAATGCACCACTTAGGGTCACATCACTGGTTTCCCGACAAGGCTTGCCAGGCTATCCTGCCAGCTACGCGCCTGTTCTCTTGATATGTCGCAGGGCGGGTGTCATCTGTTGGTTTTTTCTGTAGGAAATGGCTGCCATGTGGTGAATGGCTGCCACTTAATCATCTTGCGGCCTGACACCGCACTGATTGACGACGTGGGTCGCGGTTGAGTGGTTGGTGGGGTGGTTCTTCTAACGCCCTCGATGCGTCTATATCTCCTACGTGTCGAAGCATGACTTAGAGGCATAACCGCATTGAAAGCAATGTCGCAAGTAAGGTAATCTTCACAACAACCCATGTAAATATATAAAAGGGGAAAGGATACATAGTTGGCTTACACTCGCCACGTCACACAAATACATGAATAACATTACAATCATCCAATACACTCATGGTCCGACTACGGTACCAAAATAAAAGATCAACCCCAACATGCGACACGGTCCCCGATCGCCCCAACTGGGCACCACTACTGATCATCTGGGAAAGACACATAGTAACGACGAGAGTCTTCATCGAACTCCCACTTGAGCTCAAGCGCATCGTCTGGAACGGTAACATCGGTCCCTACATCTGGTTTTGGAATTAAACTGTGAGTCATGGGGACTCAGCAATCTCGCACCCTCGTGATCAAGACTATTTAAGCTTATAGGTAAGGCAAGGTATTATGTGGAGCTGCAGCAAGCGACTAGCATATTTGGTGGCTAACATACGCAAATGAGAGCGAGAAGAGAAGGAAAAGCACGGACGAATAACTATGACCAAGAAGTGATCCTAAAACAACCTACGTCAAGAATTACTCCAACACCGTGTTCACTTCCCGGACTACGCCGAGAAGAGACCATCACGGTTACACACGCGGTTGATTCATTTTAATTGAGTTAAGTTTCATGTTATCTACAACCGGACATTAACAAATTCCCATCTGCCCATAACCGCGGGCACGGCTTTCGAAAGTTCAAATCCCTGCAGGGGTGTCCCAACTTAGCCCATCACAAGCTCTCACGGTCAACGAAGGATATTCCTTCTCCCGAGACATTCCGATTAGACTCGGCATCCCGGTTTTACAAGACATCCTCCACAATGGTAAAACTAAACCAGCAACACCACCCAGATGTGCCGACAAATCCCGACAGGAGCTGCACATATCTCGTTCTCAGGGCACACCGGATGAGCAAGATGTCGGGTAGGCCAGCCCAGAGTTGCCCCTGGTAGCCCCGGACATCGCTCAGTTGGACCAACACTTAGAGAAGCACTGGCCCGGGGGGGTTAAAATAAAGATGACCCTTGAGTCCGCGAAACCCAAGGGAAAAAGGCTAGGTGGCGAATGGTAAAACCAATGTTGGGCATTGCTGGAAGAGTTTTATTCAAGGCGAACTGTCAAAGGGTTCCCATTATAACCCAATCGCGTAAGTAACGCAAAATCCGGGAACATAACACCAATATGACGGAAACTAGGGCGGCAAGAGTGGAACAAAACACTAGGCAAAAGGCCGAGTCTTCCACCCTTTACCAAGTATATAGGTGCATTAAGATAACAAGAAAATATAGTGATATCCCAACAATAAACAATGTTCCAACAAGGAACGATCTCCAATCTTCACCTGCAACTAGCAACGCTATAAGAGGGGCCGAGCAAAGCGGTAACATAGCCAATCAACGGTTTGCTAGGACATGGTGGGTTAGAGGTTGACATGGCAATTTGGGAGGCATGAAAGCAAGTGGTAGGTATCGTAGCATAGGCATAGCAAAAGAGCGAGCATCTAGCAAGCAAAGATAGAAGTGATTTTAAGGGTATGATCATATTGCCTGCAAAGTTGTCAGAGTTGACTTGATCCTCATGAGAGAACTCAACAGGCTCCTCGTTAGCGAACTCGTCTCCCAGCTCTACCCAAACAAGACAAAAAGCAAAAGGAACAAAATCAACCACGTGCAATGCTCAAACAACATGATGCGAACATGGTATGCTATGCGGGATGCGATATGGGATGCATATGCAAGATTTGACAAGGAATGATTGAACCTGGCCTCAACTTGGAAATCCAACAGTGCCACTGGAAAGGTGAGGTGATTTCGGTTGAAATCGATATAAAGATCACCGGAATCGGATGCACGGTTTGGAAATGGCAAGCAAAACAAATATGGCACCGGTCTGCGATAATCAGCAAGTAGCCATCTAAATGCATCAAGATAAATATGCTACAGCACTCAAACATGACAACAAAATACATGGCAGGAATCCACTCATGAAGCTTAACAAACTATGAACACTGAGCTATGCCTAAAACATCCACTAATAGGTTCAAACAAGCATGGCAAAAATGCAAATGGTAACAGGTTTCAGACTCAGGGAAATTAACACAAGTCTGGAATTTAACATCAGGAAGCACACTTTAGAGCATGAAAAGTACATGCTACAGGAACTTAACATGGCAAAGCAAGGCATGGCATGAAGCTACTCAAAGCACTTAACAAAAGTCCCTTAATGACCTTGAGCCAAAAGGGATCAGAAAATACAATTGCAAGCATGTGAACATGGCCAAAACATAAACAGATCTCAGACTTGGAGAAAAACTGGAACATGCAAATCAGTTAACGAGTAGGCATGTTCACGAGCTCGATGCACTCACTATAGAGCATGTCATGACAAACTAAGCATACACCCATCAATAATACATGGCATAGAAGCTATACATGGCAAGAACAACAACATAGCATGCACGGATCAATAGAAACATCCTCGGCAAAATCGCTAACAAGTCAACAATCTGCCAGGATTCACGAAATAGCAAAAGTAGAGCTCGATTGACTCAAGCTACTGTGCTCCACAATTGCAAACAAAGACACGGATGGATATAGAACCACCATGTTAACAAATCACACTTACTGATCATCCTCAAAAGAGGTATGGATCACTAGGAAACAACATGAATATATTGCATAACGACAAAAACAGATCAAGGACTTTGTGAAATTCTAAGTCCCTGAAATCAGCATTACCGATTGCACTACTTTGCAAGCTTGTGCTAGTCACCACACATATCACAAAAATACATGGTAAGCACCTCTGTAAAGATGGCATGGCATATAACAAAACTCATGTAGAGCTCAGGAGCATACCATGCACACATTAATCATGGCAAAAATGACAAATATCTATTTGATGAAACAGATCTGGAAATTTTATCACATAGCCCTCTTCCAACAGCATTTCGGGCATCAAGATGAGCTCAACTGAAAATGATGCAATCAGATGAAATGATGTACTAGTCGAGGTGAACATTTTGATATGCTACACATGCAAATCGGAGCTACGGATGCAGAGATACGACATGATGAATATTGCAAAAAAATAAGGGGAGAGGAGGAAAGTCAACCCTAGTGGATCTAGGGTTTGGCACTGTAGTGGCGGATCTGGCGGTTACTGTAGCCGATCGGGGTTCGCCAGAAATCGAGCTCGCCGTCGCCGGACTTGGCGGGCACGCCGGCCGGAGGAGGATGCCGGGGCGGTGAGGGGCGATGCCGGCGCAGCGGAGGCGCGCCGGGGCGCGGTTGGCGGTGGGGCAGCGCGCAGGAGGCCGGGCGTCGACGTCGCCGGCTGGTCGGCGGCGATGGTGGCGGTGGTCGGCGCGGAGGTCCGGGCGGCGGCGCAGTAGTCGGGGAGGCGGCGCGGCAAGTGCCTGGCGGCGGGGAGGCGGATGGGCCGCGGGGGCCTCCCGCGGGCCGATCGGGCCGGGCGGCGGCGCGGTGAAGTGGGGCTCCCGCGCGCCACGTGGCGAGCCCTCAGTGGCGTGGGGCGGCGTCCAACGCGAGAATGGACATGTCCGGCGCCCTACGGGGAAAATGGCTAGGGTTAGGAAGGAGGGGATCCGGGAATTTTTGGGGAGAGACCTTTTTATAGGTAGGAGGAGCTAGGAGGATCCAAATTGAGCACCGTTTTTGGCCACGCGATCGTGATCGAACTCTCTAGTTGATGGAGAGGGTTTTGGTGGGTTTTGGGCCAAATTGGAAGGGTGTTGGGCTGCAACACACACGAGGCCTTTTCGGTCCCTCGGTTAACCGTTGGAGTATCAAACGAAGTCCAAATGGCACGAAACTTGACAGGCGGTCTACCGGTAGTAAACCAAGGCCGCATGGCAAGTCTCGGTCCAATCTGGAAAGGTTTAACCCCCACACACGAAAAGAGGTAGAAAGGGGCACCGAAGGAGATAGGAGCACCAGAATGCAAAATGGACAACGGGGAAAATGCTCGGATGCATGAGACGAACACGTATGCAAATGCAATGCACATTATGACATGATATGAGATGCATGACACAGGCAACAACACACGGAGAGAAAAACCCGAACCCGAGGAAAATAAAATAACTTAGGCCGGAAATGGCAAGAGTTGGAGAACAGATAAGGTAACTTACATCCGGGGTGTTACAGTTCTGCCCCCACAAGCCCCGGCAGACCTAGCCGGGGTGCATTGGTCGCTTGCTTCTGGCGGTGGCCTCGCCCATTTCCGGGCTTGCCTGCCCGGCAAGGGTGGCCCTCCTCTTGCCGATATATTGCTCCTCTGGCTTGATCTTGGTCCCTCTGAGCTACATGTTGGCTCTTCAAATCTCTTGGCCCTTCAATCTCTGGCTTAGGCTGGTACTTCAATCTTGTTGTTGTGCCTGTGCATAGTCTGGGCAACGGACCCAGGGCTTGTTTCATCGACAATCAAGTTCATGGAATTGACTACGACGAGATCTACTCGCCGGTAGCGATACTGAAGTCGGTAATGATCGTACTAAATACAACTACATAGTTCGATTACGAGATATGGTAGATGGATGTCAAAACGGCATTCGTTCATGAAAATTTAATCGAGGACGTGTATATGATACAACCCGAGGGTTTGGTCTATCCTACTAGTGCAGTAAGGTATGCAGGCTCAAGAGATCCATTTGTGTGTTGAGGAAAGCATCTCGGAGTTGTAACATTCATCTTTATGAGGTCGTCACTGGTCTCAGTTTCATCAAAAGCGAAGATTATACAAGAAGTTAAGTGGGAGCTCGATAGTGTTTTTGATCTTGTATGTGGATGACATACTACTGATTGGAAATGATGTTTTGATGTTGAACTTTATCAAGAAATCATTGAATGGCATGTTTTGAATGAAGGACCCTTGTGAGGCGGCGTATATTTTAGGCATTAAGATCTATAGACACGGATCGAGGAGGCTGCTCGTCTTGAGCCAGAGCACATACATAGATAAAGTGTTGAAGCGGTTCATCATGAGTGAGGCGAACAAATGGTTCTTGCCACTCTCACATGGTATAAGGCTAAGCGAGACTTAGAGTCCTTCGACATCTGATGAGCGCAGCAAGATGAGTAGGTTTCTATATGCATCGGCAATCAGATCCATCATGTATGTTGTGATATGTACATGTCACGATGTTGCTTTTGCAATAAGCCTGACAAGCAGGTACTAGGCCAAACCGGATGAGAG
Source organism: Triticum urartu (assembly GCF_003073215.2). NCBI lineage: Eukaryota > Viridiplantae > Streptophyta > Magnoliopsida > Poales > Poaceae > Triticum > Triticum urartu. The sequence goes on from NC_053028.1 coordinate 344,010,829, forward strand.
TCACTCGGGAGTGGTGAAGAATATTCTAAAGTACCTGAAAAGGACTAAGGAAATACTTCTAGTGTATGGAGGTGAGGAGGGGCTCGTCGTAAAAGGTTATGCCGACGGTAGTTTCCAAACCGACAGAGATGATTGCATCACAGTCTGGATTCACGTATGTCAAGAACGGAGGAGGATTGAGTTGGACGAGTTCCTAGCAAGATACGGTGGCGGATTCAACCACTAATTCCGAATACATTGCGGCTTACAAAGTAGCAAAGGAGGGTGTTTGGATCAGGAACTTTCTGGATGACATTGGTATTTTCCGAGATCGACGAAACTGTTGGACCTTTATTGTGATAATTCTGGTGCCATCGCGCACGCCAAAGAGCTGAGGAATCACCATAATGTCAGATTCCGGGCTCCGTGGACCCTAGATAGATTTGAACTCTCAGGTGCATGCGAAGAACTCAAGCTCCCAAACTATGCGTCTGATGATCGAAGGTAACAGGAGTCAAGGGGGGCACGATGTTTACCCAGGTTCGGGCCCTCTTAATGGAGGTAAAACCCTACGTCCTACTTGATTGTATTTGATGAGTATAGGGGTTACATGAGTTGATCTACCTCGATATCGTAATGGCTAAACCCTAGATATCTAGCCTGTATGAATTCTGATAGCCTCTACGGAATAAACCCTTCGGTTTATATAGACACTTGAGGGGCATAGGGTTGTACAGAGACGGTTTACAGAGAAAGGAAAATACACGTCTAGATATTTAAACTTTCTATCCACGCAAAGTAGAGTCCCATCTGGACACGGGGGGGGGGGGGGGGGGGTCTTCTGCCTTGTATCTTCATGGCCCATCAGTTCGGCCCATATCAAATAGCCCAGACACCCGAGGACCCCTTAGTCTAGGACTCGCTCAGTAGCCCCTGAACCAGTCTTCAATGACGATGTCTTCGGCACGCAGATTGTCTTCGTCATTGCAAGGCGGGTTCCTTCTCCTCATAGAAAACAGTCTTCTGAACAATATAACTATATCCAGATCTGTATAATAGTCACAACCCTCAACCACAAGGAATAAGGCATATCTACTGACCGCTTTTTCGGTGAAACGTCACGTCTGGCCTTTTTATTATTTCGATCCGTTTTTCCGGCCTCCCGCTTCGTGTTTCGAGGCGCAGCCTCTATTGACATGTCTTGTCAAAACAGAGGTCGTGCCCTCTTATTGCGGGATTTTCACCAATACGGGTTTGGGTAATCCAACCGTGCCATGCACACGACTCATTGGGAATAGGTGAGTTTTAAGGCTAGTGGGGGGCGTTTGATATTCACTGCCTATATAAGCGGATAAAGATCCATCTTCTTACCCCACGCCTTCTTCCTTCCTTAGACTTCCCACCCTCGAGCTCCAACGCCAATGTTTTCACCTTCCCCACCGCCAAATCCTTGCAACCATGTCCGGATCCGGTTCTCAAGGCAAGTGGGTGGCCTCCCCCATCATGGAGAAGGACATTAGGGAACTCCGGGAGGCGAATTATTTGACTGCGTAAATCGCACACAGGCTCCCGGCCAAACAGCAAATCATCCCCACTCCAGAGCCCGGTGAGAGGGTCGTGTTCATCCCTCACTTTCTCCGTGGCCTAGGGTTTCCTCTTCACCCTTTTGTCCACGGTCTAATGTTCTATTACGGGCTAGATTTCCACGATCTAGCCCCAAACTCCTTCCTTCACATCTCGGCGTTCATCGTCGTGTGTGAGGTGGTCCTCCATATTCCCCCCATTTCGGCTTGTGGCTCAAAGTCTTCAATATGAAGCCGAAGGTGGTTGACGGGCAGCACACCGACTGCGGCGGCGGCATGGTGAGTAAACTCCCCAACACCACTTGGCCCAAAGGAGCCTTCGTGTAGACCGTGAAGGTGTGGCAGTAGGAGTGGTTCCACATCACCGAGCCCCGCGATACCAAATGGGCCACCGCTCCTGAATTCAGATCTAGGCCCCCTATGCTGCTCACATCTTGGACAACCAAGGGTCTGGACTGGGGGTCGACCGACAAAATGATGACGCTACAAAAGCGCATCAAGAGTATGATAAAGAAGCACACCAGTCTCACCGACATGATTCAGGTGATGCTCTTCCGCCGAATCCTCCCATGCCAACGCTGACTTCTCCGCATGTGGGATTTTAATCCATACGGCCCCCGGACCCTCTAGCGGTTCTTCGGTACAACGCACGAAGAGATGTGGAAACTGCTTTTTAAAGCCCAGAAGTCGTGGCCAGATAATACCGACGACATTGGTCTCGAACAGCGCACATCCGGCTACTGAGGTAAGCTTCTTACCTTCGAACATAGTTTCGGTCCACAAGTCGAAGGATATACTGAAATGCGCATTGCATTATTCAGGTCTGGACACGGAAGGTAGAGCGGATCCGGCGCCGCTACCCGAAAACCCAGCCACTCCTCTGTTAACGAGGATGCTGGTCCCGACGCCTTATCAGGCGTCGAAGAAGAAGGCCAAGAAGAAGAGCAAGCAGGCCAAAGGTGGCCTCCGCCATAAAGGTACTTCAGACGCCGTGTCCGAAGATACCGAAGCTCTATCCTCCGATGAGGGAGATGAAGATGAGGAGGAGGAGGAAGAAGAGAGAAATTCTCGGAGGAAGAAGAAGAGGGCGGCCTCTACAGACCCAGGAGTGGAGGCTTCCAAGAGGGAGAAAATAACCCTCTTAGATGGTTCTGGTTCAGATGCCGAAGCCCTCCCCGAATGGTGCCCAGGTCGAAGCCCCTAGCAGCATCATATGTACCCAAGGACTCTATATGTATGTCCAGTTTTTATGATTGTAGTTCTAACATATTTGGGTCGTGTGGCTCAGTCAGGCCCGCGATCTTCCCCAATCATCGTCTTCAGGGAATTTGCTGGAGCCAGGAATGGTGGAGAGTGAGACACCTCCGCGAGCCTCCCTGCCAAACGCTATGGACGACACCAAAGTGTTGTCCCGAAAAGCCTGTCCAGGCCATGGAGAGGTGCGGGAGGCCGTTCGGATGTTGCACGAGGGTAACACCTCGGTTGCCGAGAACATGGGGGAACCAACCCCTATGAAGACTGACGACGGGGGCCATGACCAATCTGGCCCCCAGGCGAACACCATTTCAGAGACCAGTACAGCTCCGGAATTGAGCGGGCAACCCCCTTTGAAGGAGGGGAGAGCGCCGAATCCACTGGTAGCCTGCATTAATACAGAGGCGCCACACAGCCTAATGGAGGCACTTCGACGTGCTTCCGTCGTGGAGGAGCACCATACCCTGATGGGTTCGGTGGTTGAGAAGATTCTGTCCGCCAAGAGCGGGCTGAATGGAGCCTTTACCAGCCTACTGACAGGCCTTGACGTATGCGACGTAAGATGCCTTTTATATGAAAAAACTTGTGCCTATATACAGATACTAGCCCCTGAGACTATGTTCGGTTTTGGAAAAAGATGAACAAAGGATCAAATGAATATCACAGAAGGTGAGGTACATATCTATTAAATGTATAGGCTTCACGGTTGGTGGCGACCGCCCAGGCCGCTGAAGTTTCCGAGCTCAAATGGAAGCTGAAGCTGGCCGGTGCTGACATCGACCGTATTAACAAGTGGTTCGATGAGGCGCAAGGTCTATACTTGTATGATCGAAATTATATTCGATTGTGGAGTTTTAAGCTAACATACTCTCTTATGTAAATGATTTGTAGGTAGTGTGGCCAAGATTGAGACTCTCAATGGCGTCCTGTCGCAAGTCCAAGAGCAGGAGAGGGTGAGTAGAGCGGCTGCTGCTAAAGCGGATGAAGATTTAAAGGCCGAGCAGGCCACCCGCCGCCAGTATGAGGAGAGGGTGACCGAAGTCGAGCAAGAGCTCAAGGACCCTGCTCGTAAGTGTGAGGCCTTGGAGGAGAAGAATAAGGCTCAAGCAGACGAACTCTCCAAGGCTCTCCAAAAGGTAAGGGAGGCGTGGACTAAGTCTCGGGCGGCCCGCGAGGAGATCAAGCACGCTGAACAGATAGCTGCTGGTAAACCCTTTCTTTTCCAGAGTAAATTCGGCAGTCAAGAATATGCCCCGCTTACTCGATTGTGGAGTTCTCTAGATGCGTTTGCAGATCTCCCGAAGAGCACCACTGACGCTATGAAATTTTTCCAGGCCCAAGAGGGGAACACAACGAAGAAACTCTTCTGGTCGCAGTACCTGGCGCCGGAGCGTCGAGCGCTATTGAACGACCAGATGATGCAGCTGGCGGAGCTAGATAGGATGTCCGGACTGGCCATGAAGGACATCATAGTCCGGTTATGGCCGGCTGAGCCTATTCCTGACAACTAGTTCGGCCTAGTCAAGGGGCTCACCGACGCCCTACCCCGAATTGAAGCTGTGAAGCACTCCTCGTGTATTGAGGGTGCCCGGATAGCCTTTTCCCATGTTAGATGCACTGGGCAAAGATGAAGGCTGCCATCGTAGCAGTTGAGGGCCCACCCGAAGGCAAGTACTATCGCAAGATGGAGCGCTATTTTGAAGACGTCCTGGAGGTTGCCCGTTTAATAGAGGGTCAATGCTTGAACGCTATTATGTTTGAATGAATGTATCCGGGCTGCCCGGGCTATTGTGTTATGAAACAAACCTTGTGTAATATACTTGTGCTTTGATCTAAAATTATTTTCCTCCTGTGCGGACGTTTTTATACCTGAAAGTTTGCCAGTCGTCGGCTTCAGCCCCCACGTAGATACTACGGGGGTGTTCGGAATAGCACCTGACCACTCTTGACCCAACGTCTTGGTCTGTAAAGGAGGTGATCATGCGGCGAACTAGGCAATCGGACTATGTGGCTTTATCACTCTCACTTAGCCATAGGATTTTGACAATGGGACTATAGGTTAGCCCCTGGTGTTTGTTCGGCTATCCGAATTTGGATGCTTTTAGGCGCGTGACGAGGTAGAGGCCAGTCCTTCGTATAATACGAGAAAGAATCACAAAAGTTTTATCAAGTCACCAAACCGCTGACAAGCTCTCGCTATATCATGACAGTCAGCTTTCGACTTTCTCTACTGAGGTGTTTGTCCAGAAAAGACAGAAACACAATCGCAGTAGTTCTCCCTTTACTACCTTGGCCGAACAAGTGGAACGTAAGGTGGTAACCACAGGAGCCGGGCAACTCAACTATTGACCAAAGACATGATTCGGAGCCAACGCATACAATGCGGTATTCGGGACGCCGAAGTATACTATAAAAGTGTTTGAGCTTTATGTTTCTGAAATGTATGAGGCCGAATAGAGCCCCTAGCAATTTACGCCGAGGTCTGTATGTCAATCTTTCATGAAGATGGGATACAGATTATGAAATGAGCCAACACCGAATAAGGTTGGACAAAATTGTTTCCTCTATATTCTGATTGATATGTCGAACATGCTCTTACAGAGAATGCCACAATCATCAAGGCTATTTTACATGCCAAGGATTTGAGAACAAGGGAAAGCTATAGACAGGTCCTAAAAAGGAAAAAAGGTGGTCTTGAAGACCCTTTGGGCGTACTGCCACACATCTGCACTGCTTTTTCACCTTGGTGTGGGATCCTTTGGAAGGATCAACGATCAAGTATACATAAGGGGCCTGGGAAAGGGACCCTTGGTACCATCAAAAAGTGATTTGGGTTTTGAAGAACCTGAAAAATAAAAAGGAAAAAGGAAAAGGAAGAACATGAAGGTCCAAATAGGGTCGAGCCGTATTGAGAACTTTGTCCTTAGTGTGCCTCCGTCCTTGCCCATGGTATTTCCAATGCATAGTTATGTATGCGCGATACGTATGTCGCGATTAAGTGGGGGTATTGACGGAGGCCGGATTGCTAATGTAGTTCTGGGCGAACAGGACTGTCGTTCTGCAGGGTAGACCAGATTCTTTTGATAGTGTCTGGGGGCTTGATGGCCGATGAAGTATTTGGCTTGATAAGGCCACCCTGTACCTAAGTTGCGAGGGCCGTGGTATGCTCCTCGGTACGGAGGGAGCGCTCCATGTTTCCATTGACTGTTATAACACTACGTGGTCTAGGCATCTTGAGCTTTAGATAGGCATAATGCAGGACTACATTGAAACGGGCAAAAGTGGTTCGTCCGAGCAGTGCATGATAACCACCATGAAAGGGGACTATGTCGAAGATTAGATCTTCGCTTCGGAAGTTATCCGGTGAGCTGTATACCACTAACAGCGTTATTGACCCTGTGCAAGGGGCCTCTATGCCAGGTATTACTTCTTTAAAGGTGGTTTTAGTGGGCTTGATTCTTTACGGATCAATGCCCATTTTGCGGACAGTGTCCTGATAAAGCAGGTTAAGGATGTTGCAGCCATCCATGAGGACTCGTGTGAGATGGAATGTGTCAATGAATGGATCGAGGACCAATGTTGCCGAACCTCCATGATGGATACTGGTTGGATGGTCTCTGTAGTCAAAAGTGATTAGACAGGCAGACCATGGGTTGAATTTTGGGCCGACTGGCTCTATGGCATAAACGTCCCTTAGTGCGCGCTTGCGCTCCCACTTGGGGACATGAGTGACGTAGGCGGGAATTTCTTTTGCCCCCTTGTATTTGTTGGGCGAGGGTCATCGTCATCCTCGCTAGGCGGCCCTTTCCTCTTATGTTTTCTGTTGAGCTTATCGGCCTGTTTAAAGACCCAACAATTTCTGTTGGTATGATTGGTAGGCTTGCTAGGGGTGCCATGGATCTAGCATGGCCGATCTAGTGTTCTGTCCAAACGGGATGGACCATCTTTGTTTCCTTTGAATGTCTTGTTCCGCTGACTAGGTTTAGGGCCACTGAATCCGGTGTTGACCGTCGTGTCTTCGGTATCTTTATTGTTGCTTCGACGCTTGTGTTTGTTCCGTCGTGTCCTGCCATTGCCATCTCCGGCTTCGGAGGTGCCAAGGTCGCTGGTGCTATTGCTTCTACGAGGTAGGCAACTATCCCCTCCCACGCAAAAGCGGGTGATGAGTGTGGTGAGAGCTTCCATGGACTTCGGCTTTTCTTGGCCAGCTGTCGGGCGAGCCACTCATAACGAACGTTGTGCTTAAAGTCTGCGAGGGCTTCTGCATCCGTACAATCGATGATTTGGTTCTTTTTAATTAAGAACCTAGTCCAGAGTTTGCGGGCTGACTCTCCGGGTTGGTGGACTATGTGACTGAGGTCATCGACGTCCGGTGGCCGGACATAGGTACCTTGGAAGTTATCTCTAAAGGCATCCTCCAAATCTTCCCAGCTACCAATAGAGTTCTTTGGGAGGCTATTTAGCCAGTGCCGTTCTGTTCCTTTCAGTTTTAAGGGAAGTTATTTGATGGCGTGGAGATCGTCACCGCGAGCCATGTGGATATGGAGAAGGAAATCTTCAATCCATACTGCGGGATCTGTCGTGTCGTCGTATGATTGGATGTTTACGGGTTTAAACCCTTCTAGGAACTGGTGCTGCATTACCTTGCCGTAAAGCATAAGGGGTGTGCGGCGCCTCTGTATCGGGCAACGTCACAACGGAGTTCGGATGACATCTGTATGCGGTTTTTGGCCCTGGTGAGGTCATGCCTATCGCGCCAAGCCTGACGGTCATTGTCTCGCGTTGGGGCGCGCCCCCTTGATCCATAGATTGATCTTGTTTGGCCTGCTCTATTACTCAGGTTTGGTCATAAGTCGTAGGTGTATCCTAGAGCCGCTGTCTCTCTGCCCTCACGGCGAGGTGGTGTGGCTTGGTGTTCGGCATAGCTGGCCATTTTGTCTCGCCCATGTGGTGGCTAGTCTGGTTCATCAGCGTGGTCATGTTTCGACGGGATTGGCTCGAAGGCCCCATCGTCAAATTGTGGCAGTAGCTGACGCTTTGGATAACTATTGGTTGGGTGTTGTAGGCTATATTCTTTGGCAGCTAGGACCTGGGTCCATCTGTTGTTGAGTGTATCCTATTCAGCTTGGAGTCGTTGTTGCCACTTTTTAAGGCTTCTTGCGGTGGCGATTAGTTGGCGCTTAAAGCGCTCCTGCTCGAGGGGTTCCTTTGGCACGATGAAATATTTGTTGCTGAGGGTGACATCATCCTCAGAGAGCGGTAGATAATTACTATCTTCCGAATCCTTCTTCCTGACCGAATCGTCGGGGTTAACTTGCCCCTCCTCCACATCATCCTGTTCGGATGGGGGCTTCGGCATCCTCTAGAGTGTTATTTTCTTAGGTGTCGGTGTTACTGTCTTTGCCACAATGCAATTTTGAGCGGTGTCGCTGGCGTCGACGCTTCGGTGGTGCCTCATCAGGTTTCTCCTCCACCGGATCCTTCCTATCTGCACCGTCATCCTCTTTGGGTGTATCCACCATATACACGTCATATGTGGAGGTGGCCGTCCAACGTCCGGTAAATGGCGGGTCTTGGCCCTGTACATCTCCGTTATACGAGGAGGTGGCCGTCCAACATCCGGTGACCGGCAGGTTTTGGGCATGCTCCTCTCCGGCATCGTCATCCATACCGTCGATGTCTTCGGAGGTGTAATCCAGCATGTCGGTTAAGTCCTAGACGGTGGCTATGAAGTGGGTGGTGGGTGGGACATAAAATTCCCTACTCTCAGCCCCTAGTATGGGCTGGTCATAGTTCGGAGGCGATTCCTCTGTAATGGTGATGGATCGCATCAAGTCTAGAGCCTCATTTAAGAGCAAGGACTGGACAGGGAAACGAGTCCGCAGGGCTGACAGGCAAAGGCCTCTTGGCCACGCTTGCTGGGCGTGGGCTTCGAAATTAAGTTTGGAGCTAGAGTCCCGGGGCGAGTCCGGCCTTTCCATGACAAGGGGAACCCAGCCTGATTCCGGGCTGGCCGAAGAGAAAATCGCCTCCGGATCCCCTATTGTGAGTTTCGTAGATGAGAGTCCAACGGGCTTCGAACTCCCATCTTTGGACCCAGAAGTTCGCTTCGGATCTAAGGCCAGAGCGGTGGTCGGGGCCGCGAACCCTTCGAAGATCAAATCTCCTCGGATACCAGCGACGTAATTTAGGTTCCAGAAACTGATCTGATGACCAGGGGCGTAGCTGTCGATCTGTTAAAGGTGACCAGTCGAGTTGGCACACAAAACAAAGCCTACAAATAGAAAAATCGAGCCGGGGAGGAAAGTTTCCCCGGAAATGTCATCATTGTTAACGATTGAATGGGCCATCCGACCTTCTTTTGACGGCACAGTGGAACTCTCAATGAAAGCAACAATGTCGGTGTGAAAACCGGCTGATCTTGGGTAAGGGGTCCCGAACTGTGCGTCTGAGGATCAAAGGTAACAGGAGACAAGGGGGGCACGATGTTTACCCAGGTTCAGGCCCTCTTAATGGAGGTAAAACCCTACGTCCTGCTTGATTGTATTTGATGAGTATAGGGGTTACAAGAGTTAATCTACCTCATGATTGTAATGGATAAACCCTAGATATCTAGCCTGTATGAATTCTGATAGCCTCTACGGACTAAACCCTCTGGTTTATATAGACATCGGAGGGGCCTAGGGTTGTATAGAGTCGGTTTACATAGAAAGGAAAATACACATCTGGATATTTAAAATTGCTATCCATGCAAAGGAGAGTCGCATCCAAACACTGGGGGAAGGTTTTCTGCGTTGTATCTTCATGGGCCATCAGTCCGGCCCATATCAAATAGCCCGGACACCCGAGGACCCCTTAGTCTAGGGCTCCCTCGGTGAGGGAGAGGATGATTTGAATGATCCGCCCCCTCGTTTGGTAGTGGCTTGGCTATATTTATAGTGGCCCTGGTCCTCTTCCCCCAAAATGTAGGCGGGAAGTGTCAGATTTCGGGTTCCGACAAAACCCTTGAGGTTCGAACACTAGGGTGTGCACAAAGATCTCTCCTCCTCTCTAGCTCACACACTCCGCATGATCTCACGGCCTCGCTCGACGAACCCAAAGAATGAGAGACACAAGATTTATACTAGTTTGGGCCACCGCTGTGGTGTAATACCTTACTCCAGTGTGGTGTGGTGGATTGCCTCTTGGGCTGAGGATGAACAGTTACAAGGGAAGAACAGCCTACAGAGGAGAGGTGTTCTTGTGCTGGGCAAACTTGTGTGGTTCGGGATGCTCTGGGTTCAATCAGATCTCCCCGCTATGGTGGTGGCTAGTCCTATTTATAGAGGCCCTGGTCCTCTTCCCAAATATTGAGCGGGAAGGGATCCCATAATGGCCAGTTTGAAGGGGGACAACTAGTACCTGTTATCCTGACAAAAGTAGTCTTCTCCTGCCAAAGGCTCTGGTGGTGACGCGTATTGGGCTCCATGGTGACCTCCTTCCTGTTGTCCTGCTGGTCTTCATCTTGTTGCACCGATATGGAAACCTTTGCCTGATGCCTTGGGACTCCTCGCCTACGCTTGCCTCTTTAGCACCAAAGAGGAAAGGAGGACACTGCGCGCTGGCGCCCGCCTGGCGCCAGTCCTCATGGCTTGCGTCACGCAAACCTCGTGATGTGTCCCTTGCCTTGATCTCTCTGCCCCTCGCGAGCCAGCCCGGTGAGGCCGCCCCTGAGGAGGTCTTGCGTCATCCGCCTCACGAGGCTTGGCCCCTCGCGAGGGTCTTGAGTGTTTGCCGGTGAAGATGGGACGTACAGGCCCACAGGTGGAGCCACGTCGCGGGCCGCAGGCAGGCAAGTCTGGGGACCCCCGTTCCCAGAACGTCGACAGTAGCCCCTGGGGAAGGCGCGCTCGGGCTTGGCTTCAAGGCGAAGCCAAAGGGCAAGTTCGGAGCGCCGCGGGCCCCAATAGCCTGCGGCCACGGTTGGTGCGTGGCGACTGATTAGACGCGGGTGTCTCCGCTTCCCCACGCTGCCTCAGCAACTGCATGTCTAACAAAAAGGCCGGTGCAGGCAACGCTTTCCTTCATTGCTTTCCTTCGTCTTGCTCTTGATCCCCACTCTCGCTCCTTGCCTCCGAAATCTCCAGATCTACTCCCATCCCCTTCCGAGCTTCCATCCTATGGTGCCACGAAAGCCTTAGGCCATTTCGCCGCCGTCCTGGTACGAGCCGGCTCTCGACGTGCCTAATGTCTCGGAGAAGAACCTCACCGCCACGCGCCTACTGACGGCTGGGGAAAACAACGAGAAGGGGAAGACCGAGCTCCGGGCAGGCTCCGTCGTGCCGGAGGCTTCGAAGAGCTCCTTCTACCTCTTCTTCATGAGCACCGTCGTTGCTGGCCTGGTTCCCCCTTCTCCGACTTCTTCTCCATCTCCATCCCAACTCCGTTCTCCTCTTGTCGATCGTTGCCTTCTACTGTGAGGCGTATGTCGGGGTGATGTCGTCCGTGCACTACAAAAAAAAGACACATCTGTGACATTTTGGGCCGAATGAAACTTTTTTTGTCATACATATGACACTTCTATGATGATAATTGTGACAAAACCTGGTATCATCATAGATGTGGTGGGCTCCTACTTCTATGACAAAAAATCATGACAGAAAATAGGCTTTTCGTCCTGGGCGGGCCGGAGACGCAGCTGCATGACATTCTTTGGGCCGTCCATGACGGAAAAAACCATGATAGAAGCGAGGGGGAGGAAAATTTTGAGGAGTTCCCGATTACGGTGGGAGGTCAGGGGCCGAGCGATGCGCATTTCTCTCGTACACGTACGCGCATGTGTGCAAGGCGTTTGCTCTAACTGAACCCGAGCGATTGCACTGTAGGCTACGCGTTACTGAACCCGAGCGATCGATCGATGGCTGTTAACTGAACCTGATCAAGCGATTCCTTCGCTACTGCTACTAACTGAAGCCGATCGATGCTGCCTCTGGATGAACAGTGAGCGTTCGGGGGGGGGGGGGGGATGAACAGTTCCCGGGGGGTGGATGAATAGGACACCATGCTATTGCCTCTGGATGAACAGGACCCCGATCGATCGAGCCGGTTGGGGCTAGATGAACAGGACACTGTGGAGGGCTGGATGAACAGGACCACCCCGTGGAGGGCAGGATGAACAGTAGAAGGTGGAGGGTAGGATGAACAGCAGCCCGTGAAGGGGTGGTTGAACAGGAGCCCATGGAGAGGGCTGGTTGAACAGTACCCGGTGGAGTAGAGCCGGTGGAGTAGCGCGCGGTGGAGGCTGGATGAACAGGAGCCCGTGGATGAACAGTCGCAGGTGGAAGCTGGAGGAGGTCGACGGTGGATGAACAGTAGCTCGTGGAGGCTGGAGGAGGTCGATGGTGAAGATGAACAGTATCCCGTGGAGTCTCGTTTTGCGGTACGCCACACCCATCCCGATGAACAGGACCCCCGTTTCGACCGTAGCGCTCCAACACAAGTCCGTTTCGTCCGTAGGAGGTCCGTTTCCTCCGTTGTGCGGTACGCCATGCCTCGTTTCCATCGCCTGTTCCGTCCAAGCCCTCCCGATGAACATGACCACGCATTCCGTTCCGAACCTGCCGGTTGGCTCCCACGCGTTCCGTTGCCTCCCCATGAACATGACGCATTCCATTGCCTCCCCATGAACACGATGACGATGTTGTTTCTCCGTTTCGACCCAGCAATGTACACGAGCCCTGGCCGTACGTATGCGCGAGTAGGCGTTCGAGACCCCGCCCGTATGTACACATATGTGGCCATATTTTCTTTCTTGCACCCTGGCCGCTGTACGTACGTGTACATGCTACGTGCGCGCCTCTACACCGACACATGCGCGCTAGTATGTACGTACACGTTCCCGACCAGAATGACAACGCTACGTACGCTTCCACCAGGTGGGTCCCGACTGTCAGGCACTTCCTTGCCTGCGAAGATGTAGCTAGTGGGTCCCAGCAGTAAGGGGCGAATCTTTTTTTTCCTGAACGCACTTCCTTGTGTGCGAAGATGTAGCTGGTGGGTCCCAGCAGTCAGGGGAAAGCATTTTTTCGTGAAATATAGTGGCCTGTCCGGTGGGTCCCAGCTGTCAGGTGGAGGAATCATTATTTTCCGCGTAATAAGGAGGCACTTCCTTGCTGCGGCCATGGACCCAGCTGGCAGCCTCTCCACGTACAGTCCACGTCCGATGGAAGTCGTTACTTGACCACGTTGACCACGCCACGCCGAGAGCACCAGGGCGGTGGACAATGACGAGGCCTGGGAAGGGGAAGACACGGAGGCAGGGAAGACTTGGCAGTTGTTTCCCACGTGGAGGGGAGTACGACTGTACGAGGGTTTACTGGTTCGTCTGTCGTCGCCGAAGAATAACAACAGGTGTGGGTGAGTAGAGGGATGGCTAGGCCAGCGATGGGAGAACGGTCGGGCTGTGAGGCCTGTGCCGCAGCATAGCCGGCCGTGAGGAGGAGGGAGGAGGTAGTCCCGCCGGTGCTTGTTTGAGCGGATGGAGCAGGAAGATCAGAGATTTAAGAAGCACGACGACCGTTGGATGGACATCCAACAGTCAGAGCTTGTGCCTCAACCTTTTTTAGGAAAGCCTCAAATCTGTGGAAAACAGCATACATCCCATCTACCATTATTTCTAATAATTTACAGCCCATTTGCTAATTCTTAAGGTTTTTTTGGAGCCCATATTCTTTTTGTTAGCATTACAGCCCATATTGTGGCAACGGTTAAAAAATTATACGAAATTTTGCATATTTCGGTGCGGTCCGAACTGTTTTTAATCCCAAAATTTTGACTCACATTCAAACTGATTTTAAAAATAAACGTATATCAATATAAAATCCAACAAATTCTCCATGAATAAAAATTAATGTAATTTAAAATCTTGAAATGAAAAAAAGATATTTGAAACTAATTGCCGGTTTGATGTGTTTTAAAAATGTACAACCCATTTCTCATTACTGATGGGCCATTTTCTCGGCCAGCCGAATGAAAGCTCTCCTCGTCTTGAAAGATTTGCAGCCAAACAGGCCTGACAAAGCGGCTTACTTGGCAAATCACAAAAAAACTGTGTTGTGGCCGCGGACCCAGCTGTCAGCCTCTCCACGTACAGTACTCTTCCGATGGAAGTCGTTCCTTGACCACATTGACCACGCCGCGCGGAGAGCACCACGGCGGTGGACGACGGCGAGGCCTAGGAAGGGGACGACACGGCAGTGGAAGCCCGCGCAGAGAGGACTACGAGGGTTCACTGGTTCGGCTGTGGTGTGAGGCTGCCATCGCTGCAGGGCCTGGCCAGCAGTGGGAATAGTAGGGGGGTGAGGCCTCTGTGGCAGCACAGCCGGCCACGGGAGGCAGGAGCATGCGGCACGACCGGCGCTGCTTTGGGCAGCTGGAGCAAGAAGACCAGAGGTTGAAGAAGCACTACGGCTATTGGATGGACATCGTACGGTCACTGGAGCTAGAATCGTTCATATTGACTAAGTTAACAAAGCCCTTCGTCCCCGTCAACTTAGTAGGCCCACAAGTCAGCCTCCCAGCAAGGTGGGTCCCAGCTAGCCGGGGAAGTATTCATTTTATTGTGTGTAATAAGGAGGCACTTCCAGTGGGTCCGAGCTGACGGCGGGGGGAACGTTTTTTTGCAAAATACGGTGGCCCGTCCAGTGGGTCCCAACAGTCAGGGGGAAACGATTTTTTTGCAAAATACTGGTGGCCCGTCCGGTGGTTCCCTGCTGTCAGGTGGAGGAATCATTATTTTCCGCGTAATAAGGAGGCACTTCCTTGCTGCCGCCGTGGACCCAGCTGTCAGCCTCTCCACGTACAGTCCACGTCCGATGGAAGTCGTTCCTTCCACGTTGACCACGCCGCACCGAGAGCACCAGGGCAGTGGACGACGGCGAGGCCTAGGAAGGGGACGACGTGGAGCCGGTGAAGACACGGCAGTGGATGCCCACGCGGAGAGGAGTATGAGGGTTCACTTGTTCGGCTGCGGTGTGAGGCTGCCGTCGCCGCAGGGCCTGGCCAGTGGTGGGAATAGTAGGGGGCGGTGAGGCCTCCACGGCAGCATAGCCGGCCACGGGAGGCAGGAGCAGGCGGCACGACCGGCGCTGCTTTGGGTGGCTGGAGCAAGAAGACCAGAGGTTGAAGAAGCACTACAGCTGTTGGATGGACATCGTACGGTCACTGCAGCTAGAATCGTTTATATTGACTAAGTTGACAAAGCCCTTGGTACGTCAACTTAGTAGGCCCACAGGTCAGCTTCTGGAACGGTGCGCCCCAGATGTCAGGGGGAGGAATCATTTTTTGTGCGGGTGAAGCTAGAATATCCGAGATTGAAGAAGAAGCACGACATCCGTTGGATGGACATCCAACGGCCGCTGCTGCTAGAACCATGTGTTGACTATAAGTTGACAAAGCCTTGCATACGCGTCAACTCTGTTTTTTAGGGGACGCGTCAACTTAGTAAGGCCAGAAGTGTGTGGCAGAGAACTTATAGCCCATTTGAGATTTGTAAGAATGTGTAGCCCATTTTTGAATTCTAATGGAATTTACTACAACCCATTTACAGTTTGTTAAAAGTACAGCCCATTTCAACCAACCGTTCAAAACAGAATTCAATAAAATTTCCCACATTTTGATGGGATCCGAAATATTTTTATCCCGAAATTTCTAGTCAGATTAAATACAATTTCAATATAAATTTATATTACGTAAAAATCCAACGAAACATTATGCTCACAAAAATTAATGAAATTAAAATTTTCAATATCCAAAAATAATATTTTATAAAGTAATCACGTGTTTGGTGCATTTTTTATAGTTACTGCCTAGTTTTTATAATCACATCCCATTTATTATTTCTTAAAGCCCATTTTCTTGTTAAGCCTAATGCATCCCTCCTAGGAAAGATTTGCAGCCCAGCGGGGCGGAGAATAACAACTTTACCTTGCCTGGGTATTCCTAAAAAAGTATAGCTGGGCTAGCCATTTTCAGCTTGAAAAAAATTAATATCTGGGCTGGATATCTGGCCTGGGCTAGACGGGCCACAGCCCGCCCAGTTAATACCTGCAACGATGTTTTCGTTGTTGTTCAGGGGAGAAAAATTAATATCTGGGCTAAACATCGAAAAACTCTGCAGTGCTCACACCTCAAAAACACAAATGATGCTCGAGCTGCTTGGTCCCAGCTATCGGCCGCTTCTTGTGCAATTCTCTCGTTTATTGACTAGTACTACATAGGTTGAGAATGGTGTGGGACCTTGATGTCAGGAAACCAAGGGGAAGCAAAATAAATAACTCCAGCGAGCGCTTCCACCTCTTCCTCGTTGTCTCCTGTGGAAACCCCTTTCCTCCCTTTTTTTGCTCAGGCAAGGACCAATGCATGCAGCACGTCCATGCGGTTATTAGGCAAGAAATAAAAGCGCTTTGCATGCTGTGAATTACGATGGCCTGCATGGGTAGCTAATAAGGCATCCTATTAATTGCTGTGATTAAATGTTGTGTTTAGAAGAGAGAAATATTCTTCTTTGCCACCAATCTGCTTGCACCTAGGTCGTGATGCACCTTCTAATACGACTTATTCACCTAGACGGAGGGAGTATAGTTTTATACATATATATATATATATAATAAGGAGGCAATTGCGTACGTGAGGCTATGGACCTGGTGGGTCCCCATTGTCATCCTCTCCAAGTAAAGTCATCTCCTCGCCCGCGCGTGCTTTCCGCCCGAAACAGTCAGCGCCGCCCACCTCGCTTCCCGGTGCAGGCGATTGCTCATGTACTATTTTAAGTGAATCCTTATTATAACATGTACACAAATTTTGGCCACTTGTATGCGAATTAAGTCAGTGTGCCACCATATCTTGTATACTTACTACTCCCTCCGTCTAGGTGTAATAAGTCATGTTAGAAGGTGCAACGGGACCAAGGTGCGTGCGCGTGCGTGCGTGCGTGTGCGTGTGTGTGTGTGTGTGTTTAACACCATGTTTGTGTTAGAGAGAGCGACAGATCGACCTACTGCTACAGAGAGATGTTGTGTAGTGTACAATTTTAGCCGCGAGAGTTGGTGCATCCTCTCATTTGTGGGCGTGTCCGGTAGGGACATGCGGACAGCTGCCACGCCCACTCCTGACCAGCCTGGCCCACCCAAAGCCCCTCCATCGCCCGCGTGCGCTTCCCGCCTGAAACAGTCAGCGCCGCTCCAAAGAATCGGTGCCGCATTCATGCTCGAGCAGAGCGGATGCGACCTCTCACTGGTGCAAGAGTGATGGTTGCTTAGTTCGTCCAACTTACTGCTGGGTCTATGTGATTTGACGGCTCATAGGTCTTTATTACTGAGGTAGTAGGACTGCTGGATGTCCCACGCTTTTGGCGAAAGGAGGTATACTACTACTAGATTACAATTTTCTCCATTCTTACAGCGGAGGCGTGCAAGAGTAGTGAAAACACGCAGGCTCAGTGATTACATGGCCCACCTCACACTACTATCACCGTGCGACACTTAACTCTTTACATGGTACTCCCTCTGTTCCTAAATATTACTAGATGAGTCCCCGCGCGTTGGCGCGGAACAGCGGTATATCTCTCTGCGCAAAATTATCGATTTCATAGAACAAAAAAACTCTATAACCGCATGACAAATGTGTTAGCCAAACTAAATAAACTCCCATCATCATTTAGATCATCTCACTAAGGAAAAAAGATCAGCCAACTCCTGAACTCCTACTGCATAATGGGATTATATTTTTCTTTTTGACATGTTAATGGGACTTAAAAGCTCACTTACATGCATGCTACCGGTGCATGCTTGCATGCAGACATGTTGATGTGATTTAAAACCCAGTCACATGCATGTGGCACGGTATTTTTGCATGCTTGCATGTGGCTTAGTGCGGAGCCTCTCAACGTCAAGATCAGACGGCTATTATGGACTGATTTACTTCATCTAACAGCTACATCAATTTTGATGACGTGGCTCAAGGAGAGGATAGAGAATTCCTAGTAGTGGGGGCTAGCTATTACTAGTAGATATAAGTCTTTTTAGAGATTCCACTACATACGGAACAAAATGAATGAATCTACACTTAAAATGCATATATATACATCCGCATGTGGTTCATGGTGAAATATCTACAAAGACTTATATTTAGGAACGGAGGAAGTACTAGTATATTACGTACTGTAATTTATCAGCGAGATAAATTTGTACAATGCTATGAAGCTTCCAGCTTCTGTTACATGTATCTTGCTTCCAAGGTTGCCCGTTGCAAGATTTCATCAAATACAAAGGAGACTAACATGCATGCTATTGCATCTTAATGATTGACAGATCATAGCAAATATGTACTCCCTCCGTTCCAAAATAAGTTTCTCAACTTTGTGCAAACTTTAGTACAAAGTTGTACTACTACTAAAGCTGACACTTATTTTGGAACAGAGGCAGCTAAAGAAAAAAACGATCCATGCAGTCCCTAGCCCTTGAACCGTGAACCCTGACCAGGCTTCAATTTGCTGGCAACGTTCGAGCTTCCTAATAAATGTAGTTTGCAACCTTTTGACCATCGGATCATTTTGTGCAGTTTCACCAAAATCGAGATGAGCATCCCTGTGGCAAAGAAATTGAACAAGCGTGATTAGAATAAGATTACTTGGACTAGTTGATGAGACACAAACTCATCACAAATACAGCACGTAGAAGCCAGTAGAGGTATGTGCGGGGCAAAGAAGTAGAGAAATATCCACAGGGAGTGATGTGGGAAGCTGCAGTAGTGGTGCAAGCCGGCTGTAAAGGGAGTTGTACCTGAGGGATGTAGCTCAACCTTGAGGAGGGCGGCGGGAGGCGGCAACTGCCCACGTCGCGGCAGTGAGCAAGGGACGAAGGCAACCTCACTAGCTTTGTGAGAGAGAACGGCGGGGACCCCTAATCGGGACACGCCGACAGTGGGTTTTCGCCGTCGGCGATGGCCCCCCATCTACACTAAGCATCCACCCCTTCCCCAAGCGGACATGATCCGCCGGGATGTTAGAGATGTGGCCATAGTCGTTTTGTGCGAGAGAGTGTGAAGAGAGCAACCCCAACAAGCAACTGTGTAGGCTGGCCCGTCCTGACTATGTACTCCTTTTCTCTCCATATGAACCTGTCATATTGTGTATGTGCCACTGAAGAAAAAAACTTTATTTATAAATGACGCGGCACCTATTACTCTTTCTCCTATAACCTTGCACTTGGAATCTCCAAAATATTGACCTTCCGATTGGCTCTTTGCCTCTTCGGGAAGTCGAGCAATAATGGTAGTGTAGTATATATCGTTACGGCTATATGAGACCGAATGAATTGCTGCACGTCCACCACGTGGGCGAGGGTCGAGGGGCGAGGGAGAGTGCTACATACGGAGAAAAATGAGTGAATCTACACTCTAAAATACGTCTATATACATCAGTGTTTGGTGTATGTACTAGTAGTTCATATTGAAATCTATTAAAGGACATATATATTCCAAACAATATGATATAATCTCTATAACCAAGGTAGTAGGGACGAGGAGTAAACGGAGGGAGTATTAAAATTTTCTCCTCGTCCTGCGAGCCACCGCGTGCATGGGCGAGGGAGCGGGTGTAAGGCGTAGTAAGCAAGCTTCACCTCATCCTGCGAGCCACCGCGCCCGTGGGCGGGGGAGACGGCGTACTAAGCAAGCTTCTCCTCGTTCTGCGAGTTGAAGGGACACATCAAAAGTACTCCAGTGTATAGAGCCTTGCCTCTAAGGTAGGCCCCACATGGTTTGCCTCTTTTTTTAACATAACACGTCAAGTCGCAATTTGTTTGTTCACCCGTTGCAGACGATCCCTGTGACGCCCGGGGTAATTAAGCTACAGTGATCCTCTGCTAATGATGCCACGTGACCTCGTTTATAGTTGCTAATCTCCAGTTAGTTCGAAGCCGATTCAAATTCAAAATTTAATTAAAGGCAAACAACAAAAGTTTTCAAACTTAAAAACTAAAATGTTCAATAAATAGTAGATAAATCAGAGGCTAGGATAAAATTGTAAACAACATTATTGAAATGTGATAAGTCATTTAAAAAAAATCTCAAACAGTGGCTGAATACATTATTTAATAACCTTTTAATTAATCTAAATCTAATATGAAATAGTATTTCACCCAAACTAGTTTTCGGTGCTAGGATCTAATGCACTGCTAATTATGAGACTAGCTCCCATATTTTATAAAAATCAATTAGGTGCTAAACATTTTTGAAAAACAGTAAAAGACAATAAATAAAATAAAAGGAATAAAAAAACAAACCTAACAAAACAACGAGAAAAAGAAAGACCCCCAACTGGGCCACGGCCCAGCAGGCCATCGGGCCCCCAGGCCGGCCCAGTCGCCCCCAGGGGGGCCCCCCCCCGCCCCCTCCTCCCCCCCAACCCCTAGCCACTACCGCACACAGACCCCACTCCCCCTCTCGGTCCACCCCCCTCCCCTCAATTCCCCACACCTCTCCCCCGATGGGATCTGGATCGGGGCAGTTGCCCCGGCCCCGTCGAACGCCGCCTCGCCGGCCCCTGCCCTCGTCCTCGCGCCCTGTCCCCGCTCCCTCGATGGCTCCCCTGCCGCGCCGACCGCGCCCTCGACGCCCTACGCCGCCTGGAACGCCGCTTCGCCGCCCGCCTCCTCATCTCCTCCCCGCGTGCTCGACGTCGGCGCTGCATCGCCACGCGCCGTCGTCGGACCCCGCCGGAACACCTCCTCGACTCCACCGCTCCCTGCCGTCGCGTTCGCCCTGCATCGGGCCTCCCCTGCAACGCGGGTGAGGAACCCCACCGACCTCCTCCCTCTGCGTTGTGCTCACCGTTGCTCGCGCCTCGACCATGCCCAACGTGTGCGCCCGTGCACTGCCGCCTTCCTCGGCGCGCGCTCACTACGGTCCTCGGCCGCGCCCCGCCCGCGCTTGACTCTGGCTGCGGCCGGCCCTGCTCCCCATCCCCGCGCGGCTGCCTTCGCCGGCGTCCGCCACCTCCCCGCACCGCGGCCCCCTTTTCGGCCGGCCTCGCCCACGACGGCACTCTCCCTGGCCGGCGCTCTCCTCCATCCTGGCCGGTGCCCGGGGCCAACCGGGCTGCGCCGGCTCCACGCGCCCGACCCGCTCGGGCTCTGCCCCGCACCCGGCGCCCGTTATGCCCCCTGGGCCTATGACAAACGGGCCCCGTGCCCAGAACGATTATAAAAAAAGAATTAAAAAATATAATAATAATAATAAAATTAATTAATTAATTAATTAAGGAATTAATTAAGTTAATTAATTATAATTAGATTAACCTAATCACTAATTAACCTAATTAACTGTTAGTTAATTAAAACAGAGTATGACGAACGGGACCCACCTGTCAGGTTGACCTGGTCAACTGCTGACGTCATGCTGACGTCATGATGACGTCAGCAGACACTATTCTGGATAATGTTGATTAAATTAAATAAATAAATCCTAAAAATGATTTAAATCTTTTAAAATTTATATAAAATAAACCGTAGCTCGGATGGAAAAACTTTGTACATGAAAGTTGCTCAGAACGACGAGACGAATTTGAATACGCAGCCCGTTTATCCGCCACGCATCCCTAGCATAGCGAACATGCAACTTTCCCCCTCTGTTTCATCTGTGCGAAAACGCGAAACACCGGGGATACTTTCCCGGATGTCATCCCCCTTCACCGGTATCACCTACTACCGCGTTAGGGCACCTCTAACGTCGTTACTTGTCATGTCATGCATCACTATGATTATGCTTGCTTATATATTTATTGTTTTTCCCCCCTCTTCTCTCGATAGACACCGAGACCGACGCCGCTGCTACCCCGTACGACTACGGTGTTGACGACCCCTCTCTCTTGCCAGAGCAACCAGGCAAGCCCCCCCCTTTGATCACCAGATATCGCCTACTCTTCTCTATACTGCTTGCATTAGAGTAGCGTAGCATGTTACTGCTTCCCGTTAATCCTATCCTGATGCATAGCCTGTCCTTGCTACTACTGTTGTTACCTTTACCTGCAATCCTAATGCTTAGTATAGGATGCTAGTTTATCATCAGTGGCCCTACATCCTTGTCCGTCTGCCATGCTATACTCTCGGGCCGTGATCACTCGGGAGTTGATCACGGGTATATACTATATACTTTATACATGATACATGTGGTGACTAAAGACGGGTCGGCTTGAGGAGCACCCGCGAGTGGAGTTTTGAGGCGGAGAGACAGGGCAGGTTCCGACCACCTAGGAGAGAGGTGGGCCTGGCCCTGGTCGGCGTTCGCGGATACTTAACACGCTTAACGAGATCTGGGTATTTGATCTGAGTCTGGCCATTTGGTCTATACGCACTAACCATCTACGCGGGAGTAGTTATGGGTATCCCGGCGTCGTGGTATCAGCCGAAGCCTTCGTGACGTCAGCGACTGAGTGGCGCGCGCCGGATTGGACTGGAAGGCCACTAGGCTAGGTCTGCTTTCGGCCGCGTTCGCAACGTGCAGGTGTGCTAAGGGCGATGGGCCCAGACCCCTGGGCGCTTAGGTTTAGACCGGCGTGCTGACCTCTCTGTTGGTCTAGGTGGGGCTGCGACGTGTTGATCTTCCGAGGCCGGGCATGACCCAGGAAAGTGTGTCCGGCCAAATGGGATCGAGCGTGTTGGGGTATGTGGTGCACCCCTGCAGGGAAGTTAATCTATTCGAATAGCCGTGATCTTCGGTAACATGACGATTTGGAGTTGTACCTTGACCTTATGACAACTAGAACCGGATACTTAATAAAACACACCCTTCCAAGTGCCAGATACAACCGGTGGTCGCTCTCTCACAGGGCGACGAAGGGAGGATCATCGGTTAGGATTATGCTATACGATGCTACTTGGAGGTCTTCAGTCTACTCTCTTCTACATGCTGCAAGACGGAGGCTGCCAGAAGCGTAGTCTTCGAAAGGATTAGTTATCCCCCTCTTATTCTGGCATTCTGCAGTTCAGTCCACATATGATACCCTTACTCCATTTGATACCCATGCATATGTAGTGTAGCTCCTTGCTTGCGAGTACTTTGGATGAGTACTCACGGTTGCTTTCTCCCCCTTTTCCCCCTTTTCCTTTCATTCTGGTTGTCGCAACCAGATGCTGGAGTCCAGGAGCCAGACGCCACCGTCGACGATGACTCTACTACACCGGAGGTTCCTACTACTACGTGATGCCCGCTGACGACGACCAGGATTAGTTAGGAGGATCCCAGGCAGGAGGCCTGCGCCTCTTTCGATCTGTATCCCAGTTTGTGCTAGCCTTCTTAAGGCAAACTTGTTTAACTTATGTCTGTACTCAGATATTGTTGCTTCCGCTGACTCGTCTATGATCGAGCTCTTGTATTCGAGCCCTCGAGGCCCCTGGCTTGTAATATGATGCTTGTATGACTTATTTTATTTGTAGAGTTGTGTTGTGATATCTTCCCGTGAGTCCTTGATCTTGATCGTACACATTTGCGTGCATGATTAGTGTACGGTCAAATCGGGGGCGTCACAATCCCCCCTCCACCTAGTGGACAACCAGTACACGTGCCAAATTACCACGTGGGCTGCCTTTTTCGTACAGAAATGAGCTCCACCGTGTACCCGCGCGGGTGTGGTTGGGAAAGAGACGGGAGTACGTGCGCCGTGCATGCACCTCTTCTCTTCGTGCACGTGCCCCACCTACGTGGGTGTGTGTGAGAGATACAAACCGGGGTTGGTGTGTTTTTTTTGTTTGGGGGGGGGGGGGGGGTGGGGGTGGATTTCGTGAATTATTTGTGGGAATATGTGTCGATGACATCTCAAACAAAATTTTGCATGCAATGTGTGTGAAATGGAGGCCTATCCATATCATATATAGAGGGTCGGGCAATCCACGAGAAGAGAGGGAGGGGTCATAGCTATCAATAGAGTCGAAGACAGGATCAAGTGGGTGGGTGCGAGATCGATGAAGAGAGCCATCGAAATTGTGTGTGTGTACAAGTCAAAGATATAGGGCGACTGGCCTACCGGAACGTTAGAGGGCACACGTCAAGTTTGTGTGTGGCAGGGAGACATGACAAGAGCGCTCAATGTATCGGTGTGTGGGGGGGAGGGGGTGGTGGGAGGGGTAGGCAGAGGCCTAACTATAGAGGTAGAACGACTCGTATATGTGTTGAGAAGGACATACCCAGCTATGTCTTGAGGGAGATCGGTCGACATCCATACATAACTGAAGGACGAGAAATATGATGGGAGAGAGATAGAGGAGAGAGAGAGGGAGGGAGAGGGAGGGAGAGGGGTAGAGTGTTGGATGGGTGATGGAGTTCCTTCTCGAAGATGGTGGGAGAGGCCTACTAGACAAACTGAGGGTGGAACTGCAATGTTATCAATAAGAGTGGGGATGTGTTTCTGTGTGTGCCTGTGCGTGATAGATCTGTCGGGACGCATCCATGGATGATGAAGGGGAACCATGTGTTTGGTAAGCAAACCTAACTAGATCGGTAGATCAATTGTAGTTTGTCGGAGGAAGGGAGAGACACAACTAATGAGGTAGATCGATTGACGTGTGGGTAAAAACGAGTTATAAGGACCTAGCTAGCTATATGTATAGCGAGAGATCGGTCGGTGTACGTCCATTTGTTAGAGACTAATAAGGCCCAGCGAGACGGATAGACAGAGAGAATGGAGCTAGGAGGTGGTGAAAGAGGCCCAACTACTAGCTAGATAGGGGCAGGAGTGTGCGGTTGTGAGAGAGCGATGAAAAGAGGGGCGAGAGTTTACATGTGTGTCTGACCGTATGAGAGACACGAGGCAAGGACACATAAAGGAGGAGATTGAAGGTGTGTTTGTATGTTGTAGGCAGGCATCGCTGGAGAGGTTTATGGATCAGTGTGTGTGTGTCAGAAAGGAGTTGTGGAGACTCTGGGAGAACGACCTAAAGAAAAAAAATGAATGTGCCCGGTGGATAGAATGCCGAGGGAGGGGGAGGGCGTGTGCATGCACGAGAGAAAGTTAGTGGTAGCTACAAAGGTTAGAGGATTGTGTGGGTGTAAGAGACTAACAAAGATCATAATTTGATATGAAAGCGGATTCATATATTTGAATAGGAGATCATAGTGTTTTAAACATTGCGTGCATGAATATAGCGGTGATACACGTGTTGTGCACATGTTATACCATAATGTGATAATGCATGGTGTTTGCAACTCACAGCTAAATGCAGAACAATCTAAACCATACTATACATCAAACAATCTCACATTTTATTTGAATTTGTGATAATGTGTGGCGTTTGTAGCTTACAACTAAATATCGAACAATCTAAACAATACTATATATCGAGCATTCTCACATTTTATTTGAATTTGTGGTAATGTGTGGTGTTTGCAACTCACATCTAAATACTTATAGGCGTAGGGGGCGGGGCACCATACATAATGTGATAAACACATTATACATATGAGACATGGTTTAGATTATGAAGATCTAGCTAGAGCTAGAAATGTAATGTGATTTGAAATCAAAATAAATTGGATTCAAAAAATCTAGTTCGAGTTCATATAGTACACATAGTTCATATGTAACTCGAGACTAATCATGTGGTGTGCTATGAAGATAATACACAAACGATGGTTTAACTTGACAATAATGATGATTGTAGATCTTATTAAAATAGAGAAAAGAATTCAAATGCTTTGACTTCACAACAGTCATTACTGTAGATCTTATTCAAATAGAGAAACGAATTCAAATTTAGTTCATATTGAAGCGGTAGTATATACGTTTGGAATGCACTAAAACGTTCATTTGAGTAGTAGGTTGCATGCATTATACACGTAGCGAAATATTTTAATTGAACATAACATGAATTCAAAGTTTTGAATGACATTTGTAGGGCGCATTGATTTGGTGTAGTACACGTTAGGCTTGTCCGGAAATTTCAACCCGCGCCTTGTTAGCCCGAAATATTTAAGATATATCTTTGTCTCATTGTGCTCCGACAACTCCCTCCATCTCAACCCGCGCCTTGCTATAATGAAATTACAATGCACGCGAAAACTCCCACCTCCTGTGAAATCCCGACACGCGAAATGCCTGTGGTACCCCTGAACTGAAAGAACCGCCTCAAATCGGTGGGGGTACTTTCGTAACTTACCCCCCATTTCGGACAAGCGCGTCTCTAAGCCATGGTTCCCCACTACCATCCCATTTGCCCACCCATTCGTACACCGAGGCCGCGAAAACCTGCGACGAAACCCCACACCCTGCTCTGTCTGCCACCCAGCCGGAGCCTCTTCCCCGACGACGTCATCCACAGAAACACCTCGACGTCCCTCATCCACCATACTGGATAAGGATCCGTCGTCGATCTCATCGTCCCGCCGGTTCAGCCACCCCGTCCTCCACTTCCAAGGAACTGCCCCGATGTTCCCCTCGTCTTTCACACCACCTCCATTCCCACACTGCTGTCTTCACCTGCACTACCAGAAGAGCATCATCATCACCGTTTCCTTGGATGAAGCTGCAGCCTAATCGACGCCACCAAAGAGGTTGTACACTAATCGCCGCATTTTCTTCTTGATTCGATCTCATAGTGCTGCCGACGCTCAGTCTCGAGCCGACACGGCGCAGCTCCATCCATGGCGGCGTCACTGGCCACTTCCTCCATGGTGTCACTCCCTCGGTGGCGACGTCCACATCAGTCGGACCTGCTGCTGCTTTAGCTCTCGCTCGCGCTGCTGCTCTGCTCTTGCTCTCGGTCCCCTGCCTGGTCTGCTCTTGCTATTGATCTTGCTCGCGCTGCTGCTCTCGCTCTTCCTCTTTCTTGTGATGCTGCTCCGATTTAACTACACTTCACTCCGATGCCGCCGGGGTGAAGGAAGAACCAGCCGCAACGGGGAGGGGGCTCGCCAGAGAGGTACCCCACTATCTATCTTAGGGTTCAGGATGGGGGCGGTGGTCGCGGCGGTGGCGGGGCGTTGGCGGGGCGGTGGCGTGGGGATCGCCAGAGAAAAAGCTCGGCACGGGGGCCCTAGAGGGATGGCCGGGGCGGCGGCGGACCGGCGGTGGGGAGTGTTTTCGGGGCGGCCGGGGCGGCGCACCGCGGGCGGCGGGGGGCTGCTGTTTGGCCGGCTCAGGGGGGTGGAGGTTGAAGATGAACCGCAGGCCCTTGATTTCGTATCCAATGGCTGCAAAATCGACTGACCAGAGATGAAAAAGTCAGTCGACCGACGTGTAGCCTCACCTTGCTAGTGCGTCCAGTTTCGACAGCAAAATTCAGTTTCGACAGTTAAGTTCAGTTTCGACAGTTAAGTTCAGTTTCGATAGTTAAATTCAGTTTCGACGGTTAAGTTCGGAGATGAGCCACTGATGTATTTTACATCTAGCACTTTGTGGTTATGTATTTTACGTCATGTATTGGAGATGCTATTAGAATTCCTCTCAGGTTAACGTTGTTCGTTGTCTCTCTTGTCCTGCTTCAGCCTCGGCGTCGTACAACTCACCGGAGCTGCTCCAATGACGAAACCCTCCATCACAGTGGAGCAGTACCTCGGGCTCCATCTCCAGACGCCTAAGATCTTCTTCCCCTCCTCCGACAGCCAAGTCAGCTGGAGCATCCTCACTGGCCAACCCAATCACGCTAAGATCGACATGGCTTCGCCAAAGAGGTTGTACACTTGTTGCATCTATTTTTTACTCTACATGTTATATATATTGTCCACTGAGCACACGGATTTGTTCATTTAGTGTCTCCTTGAAAGAAAAAACGTAGGAATTTTAATTTTCACTTGTCCTCCTTTTCAAATTCCTATTCATGAAGCACAAGACTAAGAGATAGTAGCATAATAGCATTATAACCGTACATTTTCTTGTGGTTTGACTTAATCTCACCATGCTTCTTTGCATCCTGTGATCTTCCAATTGTTGTGAATCAAACACCCAGATTGGCAGAAATCCTGTGTTTTTAAATTCTTTGTTTTGCACGTGCATTCCAATCCTATTCCGGTCTATTTCCTATCCCTGCATTGTTGTAATCCTCCAATTCAAACGAGCCCTTACAGAATTACTTCTCTTACAGATAGTTGTCAAAGAAAACCTTGCGTGGTTTGTCCCGCTCCTGTTGCACCGTCGTCCACCCCAGCTCAGCTGCTCCAACGACAGAAGGGTCCAGCACAGCAGGGATTCGGTCTCCAGACTGTCTTTTGCCGCCTCAGATCTTCTTCCCCGCCGCTGGCAGCCATGAAAACTGCACTACCATCATCAACCGAGCAGATGACCTCGAGGACTACACGGGTCCGCAAGAGAGGTCGCACTCTTTCGTGTCTGCTTACGTTATGCATCGCTTAATATTACATGCTACTTTATCGTCCTGTTCACCAATTAGACTCTGAGTCAGCTCCAAGCTAATGGTCAAATTTCAGTTTTTAAATGGTTGTGGTGTACATATCGGGGCCGCTATCAATAGTAGCTATCTACTATCTGGTTAATCTCCGGTGTCTACTATGAGTTTCATGTTGGGTGGGAAACAAACAGTAAAGAAGCCATTATCTGTATTTTTTAACTGAAGCCATTATCTGCCCGCTATTATTGGTTTTGGGTCTATCCACAAGTTGCTACCATCACTCTGGATTTCTGCATGCACTCCTTACATAATCTCACTATGTTTTATTCCTATGCATGACAGTTATTGTAAACAATGGAACTGAACATGTAGAGCAAAAGAGACGAGCCTTGTGTGGCAACAAAGTTTCATGTCGCTCCATGGTAGGCGCAAAGGCAGCCCCGCCTCCACGCATTTCGGATTGTAAACGAGAGGAAGATATCTGTTCTGAGGGGGATTCAGAAGGAGAAGACTACTCCTATTTACCCCCTGAGGTCTTCGCTCTAACTTGGCATGCTGATGTTGGTTATATCATGCATATGGTGTCTTGCATTCCTTACTTTATACATCAAATACGTCATTTGCTTAGTTTAGACATCCTTTGTGTGAATGCCATCTGTTTAGTTTATTCTTCGTTTATGTGAATTATGCAACGCCATCTTGTTTAGCCAGGCATCATATATGTGAATTTTGCAATGCCATCCTGCTTAGCCAGTCATCTTATATGTAAATTATATCAGGCCATCCTTTTTTCTCATTACATATTACATTTGTCAACAATGTTATTACATTCAACTGCACTTCGTGTGCATCAGCCATTTGACAAGGTGATGGCAAATTCTGGAGTGAAAACAAGGTCTTCAGAGCAGACTATGTTATCTGACGAAGCGCATATCTCGCTGGTTACAGATAGCTCCTCAGAGGAGGATTCAGAGACAGATGACCAGTCCTATTCCCGCTCGAGGTGTATGCTCTAACTTGGCAGGGTTATGTTGCTCATATCGTGCGTATGGTGTCTCGCATTGCTATGTCATTTGATTAGTTTAGACATGCTTTGTGTGAATGCCACCTGTTCAGTGTCTAATTACCATATATGTGAATTATACAATGCTATCTTGTTGCAAAGGCATTATATATGTGTATTATGTAATGCCATGATGTTTAGCCAATCATCATGTATGTGAATTATATCATGCTATCATTTTTTTGTATTACGTGTTCCATTTGGCGACAACGTTTGTATATTCAACTACTCTTCCTGTGCATCAGCCATTTGAAGCGGTGATGGAAGTATCTGGAGTGAAAACAAGGTATTCAGAGTAGACAATGCTACCTGCTGAAGCAGACATCTTGCTGGTTACAGAGAGCTCCTCAGAGGAGGATTCAGAGACTGATGATCAGTCCTATTTTCCCCCTGAGGTCTATGCTCAAACTTGG
The DNA here is from genome assembly GCF_003073215.2 of Triticum urartu. Taxonomy (NCBI): domain Eukaryota; kingdom Viridiplantae; phylum Streptophyta; class Magnoliopsida; order Poales; family Poaceae; genus Triticum; species Triticum urartu. Next base: position 344,040,494 of record NC_053028.1, read on the forward strand.
CAGGGTTATATTACCCATGTCATGCATGTTGTCTTGCATTGCTTAGTTTTTACATCACATATGGATTGCCATCTGCTTACTTCCTTACTATATAAATCATATATTTGAATTATATCATGCCATCATGTTTACATAGTACATACACATCATCTATCTGAATTATGGCATGGCAACCCATTTAATGAAGACATCATATAGTTATATCATCTCATCCTGTTTAGTGTTTACAGTCATCATATTTTGAATTATGGCATTCTATCCGTGCATGTATGTGAATTATGGCATGCCAACCTATTTAATAAACACATTATATAGTTATGTCATGTCATCCTGTTTACATAGTCTCGTATTTTGAACTATGTCTTTCCATCTTTCTTAGTTAGCCATCATAATGTGAAATTGTGTCATGCTATCCTGTTTAGTTAACCATCATATATGTGAAATTGTGTCATGCTATCCTGTTTGGTTAGACAACATAAATATGAATTATTTCATGCCCTCTTTTATTCCCCACTATCCATTGCACCTGTCTATCATACAATGTCTATACTTTCAATTACTTTTCTTGTTTATCAGCCATTTGAATTCGAGAGCGTGATGGTAGTATCAAAGGGAGTAACGACACGGTCTTCAGAAAAGATAGTGCTACTAGTTGATGCAGATAGAACCATGGTTGTACTTGCCCAAGGACCAGATCCACCACACATAACCCAGACTCTCGCAGATTGTACCCCTACCCAGTTGGACAGAGAACCAGCTACACCCCTTCTAACCCCAGCCCCGGCAGATAGTAACCCAGTTCCAGTTGACACAGCACCGTCTCCACCACAGAGCACCCAAACACGAGCAGTTAGTAAGGGAACTGCAGTGCCCAAAGCACGAGGACCACCACTCCGAATCCCAACTCAACGCTTAAAGGAGAAGAAGATTTGTTCTCAGGTCAGGTTCTGTAGCTATGGTTCATACTCCTTTGCTCTTGCATGACTGTATTTACTCATACCAACTATTTTCAAATTTGAAGGATGGAATTGAAACTCCAATGGCGCAACAGGTATGTTTTAAACCTGTTTCTTTAACTGGTTTGCTGTTGTAACCTGCTCTATGTTGATTTCAGTTTCAATTCAATAAACAGTTATGTTCTCATGTCATGCACATTACAAGTGTTGTTATTGCTCTATAGTTACCCACACTTATATTCTGTCTATTCTGCTTTGTCTTGAACAAATATTATTTGAACTGTGTCTCTATCTTGATTTGGCAACAAAAACTAGAATTGTATAGACCATAAAGTGACCATGGTACATAGATATATGTTTGTTTCATGCTGTTATCCTATCCACTTTACTACTGAACTCATTTACCAAAATGAGTTTCATATACAACATGGTAAACATGTGATGTGTCTGCTTGTTTATCTTTTAGAATGCGGACAAAATATTGGAGAACAATACCGCGTTATCCGATGGTAAAGGAAGTAATGCAGATAAGGTTCAAGATAGTGAGACATCCCTATTGGTCTCCAGGAAAGCTGATAAAAACTATCTTGACGACAGTGAGGGAACCCAAAAGTCCTGTCTTGATGTAGTGTTCGAGTTACTGGCCACTACTGCTGGCACAAGCTCTTCGAACTCGCTGCCTGAATCAATTCGTCTTCTTGAGTCTCAACTTCAAGTTGAAAGACATTGATCAGATGTGCTGCGATAGGAAGCTAAAGGACTGAGGAAGTCCCTGCAGAATTCAGATGCATATTTTCTGGTGCAACAGCAAGCGCTGGAGGATTTAAGCGCCAAACAAGAGAAAGTTAATAAGCTTGCTAAGCATCTTGCCAGCATTATGGGTACCCAGGATATTGTTTCTTGAGATCTTCTGAAGTGGTTTTAGTTCTGGATTTGTTTTGCTGCGGCGTTTATTTGCGCTGGTCGCCAACTTTGACAACCAGTGTATATGATATGCTGCTTTGTTCACCACATGGCCTCTCACCGCTACCTTTAGCAAATCGTGTTCACACACTTAGCTCTCAATAGTAGGACATGTTCACCACATACCAATTCATCCCCGATGAATCAGACCTGACTCAACTATAAGCAATAGTAGGCATGTCAAACAACCATGAATGAGTAGGCACATCAGGGCTCAAAGAACTCCTACACATGCTAGTGGGTTTCTTCTATTTACTGTGGCAATGATAGGTCATGCAGAGGAGAGGGGTTCAACAACCGCAACATGTAACAGTTGAATCATTGTTGTCCTAATGCAGTAAAAGAGAGTAGAGGTGCGAGAGGGGGTTTGTATCAGAATGAACAAGGGGTTTTGCTTGCCTGGCACTTCAGAAGATGATATAGCTCTTCATCGGTGTCATTGATCTCATCGTTGGAACATACATCTACCGAGGGGAAACCACACCGGCAGATTGAGAAAGAACACAATCAATGAAATGCAAATTCACATGAATGACATGTCATGTTAAGGTACTCACCTGATGCAATATCTAGCCAAGTTAATTGAAGTGGAATTCAAACAAGGTTAAACTCCAACTCCAAATGCTAGTTCATAAATTACCCTAATCATGATTTATCCTATTCAATGAGGTTAACTTGTTCAAACATGCATGAACATGGCATAAACAGATTCTTTGGATTTTTCTGATCATTTTTCATATATAAATTATTTCCATTGGAGTTATAGATTATTTTCTATGATTTTTAGAAGTTTTGGCTATTTTCTGGAATTTTCTGAATTATTTTCAATCCAGAAAATGTTTAACTGCGTCAGCATTGTGCAAGCATGACATCAGCAAGTCAACTAAGGCTGACCAGGTCAAAGCTGACCAGTGGGTCCCACTGGTCAGTGACATAGTACTGGCCAGGGTCACTGATAGGTGGGACTGGTCAACGGCCATGTCAGAAAAGTCAATGCTGACAAGTTGGTCCCGCTGGGTTATGAGCTAATCTAAACAGAAATTTAGTTAACCTAAACAGGCACAGGGGCCCACATGGCAGTGGCTCTATGGGTGTTCAGTTGGGTCATTAGCATTAATTAAACCGGCGTTACGTCAGCAGTTGACGCCGGCGACCACAGCAACGGCGGGGACTCGCCGGAGTTGCTCGGGACAGCGCTACAGGCATCGGCTCAATGCATTGGAGGCACCAGAGGGATGCCCGTCCTCGCGCGCATCCAGGGGATCACGCGGGAGGCTGCGGGGTGGCCGAAAACGATGGCCACGACAACCATGGCGGAAGCTGGAGCTCGGCTAGTTGCGGGCGTGGGGCTGCAGCTCGCTTCCGAGTCAACGGAGAGCATAGGAGGCGTATATGGGGCAGCAGGAGCCTGACCACATGCTCAAATGCGGTGTTGGGCCACCATAACAACGACGGTAACAATCGCGGCAGCCGGAGCTCACGGGCACTTGCGGGCGATGGTTACGGAGCAAGATTGAGGAAGCGAGAGGTGGGTAAACGATGGAGGGCTCACGAGGATCGCGTAGGGCAGGTCAGCGAGCTCGGGGAGGTGCCGGAGGGGTCGGGGCAGCGAGGGGGATCTCCGCGGCCGAAGCATTAAGAAGACCTCGGAGTGGTCGCTAGGGGGCGTTCGGCGTCGCGTGCGTCAACGGGGAGGTCGATGGCGATGAGACGAAGGCCGTGGACACGTTGGGGGGCGAGGAGGTGGCTGTTGCTACAGTAACGACGAGTGGCGACGATGGGCGCGCTCGATGGTGCTGTGGGGAGAGAGCAGAGGGGGGGTAGGGGTCGAGAGAGAGAGGGGAGACGTGCAGAGGGTTCGAGGCGGTCCAGGGCGGCGGAGCGGCTTGAGGGGGAGCAGCTGCGTGGCTAGCAGGAGCTGGCCGCGGATCGGCTGTGCGCGCACCACACACAGTGCCATTAGGCACGGGGAAGACGACGCGCTAGTAGGTGGGCTGGGCTGTCCAGCTGGGCCGGCTACAGGAGCGCCAGGTAAGTTACAAGTAAGCTCTCTTTTCCTTTTGTTTCAGTTTTTCTATTTCTTTTGTTCTGTTTTGAATTAGTAAAAATACTAATTCATTTTTAAGACTCCTAAGAAAAATTGTGGGCACTATTTGGATTATTCCAAAAGCTCACAACTGATTCCAGAATATTTGGAGTATTTAAGATATTTATAAAATTCAAATGCCCCAATTCAAATACAATATGATTTATTTCAAAAATCCAGGAATTACCTAGAAATATGTTCATTATTTTTGGCAGAGGTTTTCACCTTTATCAAAAACCAAGAACAATTTCAATGGGCATTTTGGGTCATCGAAGATTATTTTAGGTTGAACCTAGTTGATTGATGTGGTGCTAGGGTTTCAACAATCCCCATCTCAACTTTCAAATAATTTAGACATGATGCATGGATGCTTGTGCAACTATTTGCAATCAAATTCTAGGGGTGTGACAAGTCACCCCCACTAAACAAGAATCTCGTCCTGAGATTCAAGACGTGAGGTAAGGAGACACAGCAGACAGAAGGCTAACACAATCTTGATGGTTCAAATTTCCCCTCTCGAAGATGTTGAATCATTGCTTCAAATTGATCTTGGCGTCCTTGCTTTGAGAACTCCATCCAACATGACAACGAGAAGAGAGGGAAAACTCTAGAGGAATCGATCTTCTTGAAGATGGAGCAACTCAGGATCAACACAGGGAATGAGGCATAATAACATCGAGATGAGATACAAGGTACACATCAACGGTGATGGAAAAGAAACAGATGAAGAAGGTTCAAATTGGTAGGCGACCATTCCACACTTAAGTAAGATGGTGCATGGTTTCAAGATAGTGAGGAAATAATCACTATGATTGCATACCAGGGCACCTTAGGGAAGGTGCTCATAGAATTATTCCCTTAAGTGGCAAAAAGAATTACTTTTGATACATAGATCATTGGAACTCTTTATACCAGCCAAAGGCAATCACAAACGATCGTCTGAAGGAGTTGAAAAGAGTGGCACACTCATACTAGAATGGATGATGTGGACTACTTTGTTGAAGACAACGCAATGAGTGATTCTTGCTTATCATTGGAGATGGATGGGACCCATGGTGGGACCACTTTTGAAGATGATCCTGAACAACAAATATTGAGAAGGGCAGCCCATGGGAATTTGGTGCAATGGCGGTGCATGATGGGAACAAAATGCAAGTGTTGGGGATTTTCCAACCATCATATCTGCCTGAGATTCACATCCGATTGGTGACAGGATATTCCAGACATCCACGTGCCCGAAAAGGAAAGTTTGCAACACAAGTCGACGGGATAATGTTGCGAGATTCTCGGGAAATGGATTATGGTAGTAAGCTCCAAAACATGAGCTGGTTTTGCTACACATATGTGAACATGATGTCCCAGACAAGCATGACCATATGGTAGTCTAACAACAAAACACTACCGCGTTCTAGTTGGGAACCATCAACGAGGATATCAGAGTCTTGTGCATGATCTAGAATTAACACAACAAACTCCTTTTCCTTGAGCAAATCAATCAGTGGCTTGGGGTGCTAGGGAATACATATGGAATGAAGGTTGCAAGTCTCCAAACCACAGAATACTTCGCACATATGCATGACTGACTCGGGATGATTCCAGAGGAAGCAACATTGACTTTCTCGAATTCACGACGACAACTTGCATCAAATGCACATGAATTAGAGGGAGTCACTTATTTCATCCAAACATAGGCTTCATGAACGAACACGAAGATAATGCTTACAAAAGTTTCCAACACTAGCTTGATGTTGAACATGAATCATGGAGGAGACAAAATGCTACTGATGGGCTCAACAACAACTCGTTGGAATATCCATATCACTGGATTTCCATCATTATGTGAACAATGTGATATTATTGGTCAGACCAAAAGATGTAATGGTGTATGCTCGAGGGATCAACCACGAGTAAGACAACATTACGAACATCGTTGGTTCTGATTTGATTTGAGGATATCCCACAAAGTTTTGAGAAGACAATATATCCAACAACTGATCATGAGGACCAATCGATGAAGATATCATCTTTCTTCAACACACATATACATAAAAGATATCCCTTAGAGATATACTAAGCTGGACAAGCTTTTATCTTCCAACTCTCCAAGTTGTTGTTTAGCTTGACCAACTAGATCAGGAGTATCCAACACAGAATCTTGGAGAATGGGTGGTTTGGAGGAAAACCAACATTATCACGAACTTAACATAGCGGTCAGGTGACAACCTGGTAATACTTCTGAGAAGATATTCGGAACATCACGAACCACCGATATGTTAGTAAGCTCGAGAACAATCTTGCTTTTCAGGGAAAGACGATATGATCAAAAGAGTGAGGGATTTACACAATCCTAACTTATTGACCGAAGACTGCACCAAAAATAAGGACTAGGTAGCATGAACAATCTTAGGATGATGATTCAATAACCAGCATGCTAAGAATGAGAGTATGTCCATTAACTACCGCAACGGAGTTTCTAGGGTATTGATTTCGTACATCTCAATTCACTTGTCGGTATTCCGGTTACAATAACACGGAGACCGAATAATGAACGATGATGGCGAGAGGTATCACTGTATCAAGAGTTCATAGGAGGTGGCGCAATTCCCATGTCATTCTAGACATAAAGATGGTAATACCCCAAGATAGAATAGAGCAAAAGCTGGACTAGCATTTTGATCGACGGAATACAACTACTTTGACCCAATACTTGAAATGGACAAGGTACTGGAGTTTGTTTCTCCTACTCATTCCATAGTAGAATGGCTTGACAGACCACAAGAATATGAGGTATATATGGGCATGAATGCATGACATGCTCTTGGCTACCAATTGATAGATGAAGGTCAGATAACAACAAAAGATGGACAACTCGAAGGGACATATATCTTTCTGAGTTGTGGATGCATAGATTAGTATGTTGAACGAGTTCAATATATTCCTTCCGGATAACCCATGCATAAAGTAGAACTCGCTGATTCACAATGTAGAATGGAGAACTCACAAAGAGCACTCTGGTTGTGATCTTTTGGTTGAAAAGAACTTCTAGCATAAGTAGTTCATGGTATTTGTAAGAAGGAAATACCACAGACCTCAAGGACTATTGCAAAGGTTACTAATATCCTAAAGGAACGAGCAACACTATCAACAGGAAGTAAGTAGAGTGAATCTTGGGTTCAAGGACCCAAAGATGGAATACCTACTACTAAATGGCATCACGGGATGCTTTCGAGAATGATGTACAGAATCATCACACTAGGAATACGAAACATGGCTAGATGACTAGTTGATCCTCTATTACACCTAGGGTCATAATAATAGCTCCAACATATATGTCGAGGCAACAAAGTACCTCAACTCACCGATTAGTGTGGTTAAACTGGCCCGAAGAAACATCAAGAATGGAAAGAAGGGATTTGCAAATGAATCAGACTATTTAGAAACCTGGGATAACTCGGACAGCATAACGGCTGTAATTTCTCAAAAGATTTGATACATCCTGCAAAACGGTGGCATAACCACTCAACATCACAATATCAAGGTTCCGAGATCAACTGTCAACACACGAAAGTAGTAGGAACTGAACTAAGACTTGAATCAATCAATCCTATAAGTCTAATGAGTAGTAAGATGTGAACTTGATAGAAAGAAGAGAAGCCTAGTTCCTTAACCTCGTGGAAAAGATAGGATGACTTAGATCAGAAGGCCATAAGGTAAAGAAGTAAAAAGAGGCTTACGTTCCTTCCCACAATCAATTACCACATATAACTAAAGCATTTCTAGACTCAACTTCGACCAGTTTGGCTTGGTAATCCTACAGGTAGTCAAGCTCTGATACCAAAGCTGTCAGGACCCCGATCCTCAGCCACATTGATCTAGCATGTAACACTTCATATCACTTTGCGGCCTCACGCACGGTATCCCCACGGGTGCCACCTTACCTTGCCCGGGACCATTTGTGCCTTTTGGCTCATGTATATGATAGTGTCGCTAGCATCCATATGATAGAGAACCCGGGCCGACATGACTAGTCATGAACCCAAAGTGGCACTAACTTACAAGGACAGGCATACATGACCCAGCAACGAACATGTTGGTCATCGGCGAGTGAATTCATGCTGTAGCAACTAGGCTAGCAAGACTCCTTGAATCCAGGATGTAACAGGCTAACAGGACTCCGAAATACACCGCATGACATTTCCCCGAAGGGACAGACATAGGATCAAAGAAGGACACATGCTGGCCAGTCTAAGTGTTCTGAAGCAGTAGCAACTGGGCTAACAAGACTCTGGTAAACCGGACTGTAGCAGACTACCATGGCTCAGTGGAAGCACTAGACTACATTTCCCCATAAGAGAGGCTACAAAGGATAGACAACTAGGTTGTCGGATCCCACACATACCAAGCATTTCAATCATACACCACAATATGCTCGATATGTGTAAATACAACATGGCATCACAACAAAACTCTATGACTCAAAGTATTTATTCATTAGGCTCCAATGAGCAAGATATTACAAACATGGGTCTGATGACCCAGCATTCAAGTCATACAAGCAACAAGCGGAAGCATAAACATGTTTGAGTACAGACAACTACAAATGAAAAAGGCCGAGAAGCCTGACTATCTACAAGACCCTCCCAAGGGTACAAGATCGTAGTTGAGGTAACAGGATTAACGTCGAAGTCCACGCAGAACTACTAGTGAGACTGAAGTCTCTCTGCAAAGCATAAATTAAGCAAATGTGAGTACAAATGTACCCGGCAAGACTTACATCAAAACTAACTACATATGCATCGGTGTCAACAAAGGAGTTGGTGGAGTTTAACTGCAGCAAGCCAGCTTTGACTCGATGGGTATCCTAAATTACGACTTCAAGTAACTCTTTTGATGTGCCGCACACGAGTCCACATATTCACCATATCAATACACCACTATGGATCCACTCCCGTCTCCCTACGAGAACGCCATCCATAGCACTCACGCTTATCTTGTGCATTTTAGACTATCCACTTTCACTTGTCTATGAATTGTACAGGCAACCCAAAAGTCCTTTACCGCGGACACGACTATTCAAATAGATAATGTTAATCCTGCAAGGGTGTACTTCTTCACACACGCTCTCGCCACTTACCACCATGTACACGTCGTGTATCTCGGCAACTCTCAAGCGGAAGCTTGGCGAGGGAGTCGGCCATGACCAGACTAACCACGCAAGTCTCTAGTCCAGGTTTATCACCTATTCGGGTTCCATCCGCAAGGAGATCCGGCCGGGGTGTCGCTCACGGCCCCAAACGATCTATGCAGGGTTCCCAAGCCCACCTCGATGGATGGATCTACGCTTGGTACACCGTGCCATGGTGCCTAGTCTGTCCCAAGCCCACCTGTACCGGGTGCCACTTGGTAGACTACTAACACAATCTGCAAACACCAGAAACTAGTTGCAACTCCTGGACAGAGATCAGGTTGATTAATAAGTCGAGAGGGGCACTTAAGCATTCCAATGCGTGGTAGTAACATTTCATGGATCACAAACACAAAACTCAGTTCCTGAGGACGGCTGCAATGAGACAACCCACCATGTACTCCTACATGCCCTCTCACCGCTACCTTTACCAAATCGTGTTCACACACTTAGCTCTCAATAGTAGGACATGTTCACCACATACCAATTCATCCCACATGAATCAGACCTGACTCAACTCTAAGCAGCAGCAGGCATGATAAAAAAGCATGAATGAGTAGGCACATCAGGGCTCAAACAACTCCTACTCATGCTAGTGGGTTTCATCTATTTACTGTGGCAATGACAGGTCATGCAGAGGAAAGGGTTTCAACTACCGCAGCATGTAATAGTTGAATCATTGTTTTCCTAATGCAGTAAAAGAGAGCAGAGGCGAGAGAGTGGGATTGTATCGGAATGAACAAGGGGGTTTGCTTTCCTGACACTTCTGAAGATGATATAGCTCTTCATCGGTGTCATCGATCTCATCGTCGGAACATACATCTACCGAGGGGAAACCACACTGGCAGACAGAGAAAGAGCACAATCAATGCAATGCACATTCACATGAATGACATGTCATGTTAAGGTATTGAATTCACCTGATGCAATATCTATCCAAGTTAATTGAAGTGGAATTCAAACAAGGTTAAACTCCAACTCCAAATGCTAGTTCATAAATTGCCCTAATCATGATTTATACTATTCAGTGAGTTTAACTTGTTCAAACATGCATGAACATGGCATGAACAGATTCTTTGGATTCTTTTGATCATTTTTGTAACACCCTCGATGCGACTATAGCTCCCACGTGTTGAGGCACGACTTAGAGGCATAATCGCATTGAAGGCATATGTCGCAAGTTAGGAAATCTTCACAACATCCCATGTAATGTAAATAATAAAGGGGAGAACATAGTTGGCTTACACTCGCCATGTCAATCAAGTACAAAAATAACAGTACATCATCCAAACACTCATGGCCCGACTATGGCACAAAAAAAAAGACAACCCAACATGCGACAACGGTCCCAATCACCCCCAACTGGGCACCACTACTGATCATCGGGAAAGGAAATGTAGTATCGTTGAGAGTCTTCGTCGAACTCCCACTTGAGCTCATACGCGTCACCTGGAGCGGAATCATCGGGCCCTGCATCTGGTGTAATAGTAATCTGTGAGCCACAGGGACTCAGCAATCTCGCACCCTCCCGATCAAGACTATTCAAGCTTATAGGTAAGGCAAGGTAAAATACGAGTGGAGCTACAACAAGCGACTAGCAAGTATGGTGGCTAACTTATTCGCAAAAGAGAGCGAGAAGAGGAGGCAAAGCACGAGCGAGAAGCTAGAGAACAACCTGCGCAAACATTACTCCAACACCGTGTCCACTTCCCGGACCCCGCCGAGAAGAGGCCATCACGGTAACCCACTCAGTTGATTCATTTTAATTAATTAAGGTTCGATTTATCTACAACCGGACATTAACAAATTCCCATCTGCCCATAACCGCGGGCACGGCTTTCGAAAGTTCAATCCCTGCAGGGGAGTCCCAACTTAGCCCATGACAAGCTCTCACGGTCAACGAAGGAATAGACCTCCACCCAAGACACACCGATCAGACTCGGTATCCCGGTACAACAAGACATTTTGACAGGTCAAAACTAAAATAGCAACACCGCCCGAATGTGCCGACAAATCCCGATAGGAGCTGCACATATCTCTTTCTCAGGGCACACTCAGATAAGCAATCCGTACAACTAAAACCAGCCCTCGAGTTTCCCCGAGGTGGCGCTGCAAGGGGCTCTAGTTTGGACCAACACTCAGAGGAGCACTGGCCCGGGGGGGTTAAAATAAGATGACCCTTGAGTCTGCAGAACCCAAGGGAAAGAAAAGGCTAGGTGGAGAATGGTAAAACCAATGTTGGGCATTGCTAGAAAAGCTTTAATCAAGGCGAAATATCAAGGGGTTCCCATTATAACCCAACCGCGTAAGGAACGCAAAATCCGGGAACATAACACCGATATGACGGAAACTAGGGCGGCAAGAGTCGAACAAAACAATAGGCGAGAGGCCGAGCCTTCCACCCTTCACCAAGTATATAGATGCATTAAGATAACATAACAATATAATGATATCCCAACAAGTAAATAAATGTTCCAACAAGGAACGGCCTCCAATCTTCACCTGCAACTAGCAACGCTATAAGAGGGGCTGAGCAAAGCGGTAACATAGCCAATCAACGGTTTGCTAGGACATGGTGGGTTAGAGGTTTGACATGGCAATTTGGGAGGCTGACAAGCAAATGGTAGGCATCGTAGCATTGGCATAGCAAAGAGCGAACAAACTAGCATAGCAAAGATAGTAGTGATTTCGAGGGTATGATCATCTTGCCTACACAGTTGTCAGAGTTGACTGGATCCTCACAAGCAAACTCAACGGTTTCCTCGTTAGCGAACTCGTCTCCCGGCTCTACCCAAACAAGACAAACAAGCAATAAGGATACAATCAACCACGTGCAAGCTCAAACAATAAGATGCAATGATGACATGCTATGCGGGATGCGATGCGGGATGCAAAATGCAAGATATGACAGGAAATGCATGAAGCTGGCCTCAACTTGGAATACCAAGGGTTCCACTGGAAAGATGAGATGAAATCGCTTGAAAACGATATAAAGAACGCCGGAATCGGAGTTACGGTTTGGAAATGGCAAGCGTTTCAAAAATGACACCGGTCTGCGATTTACAGCAGGTAGGCATCTAAATGCAACGAAATGAACATGCTACAGCACCCAAACATGAAAAAAAATACATGGAAGGGATGCACACAAGATTATTAACAAAAGTATAGCACTGAGCTACGGCCAAATCATCCATTAGGAGGTTCAAACAAGCATGGCAAAAACGCAAATGCAAAACAGATCTCAGACTTAGTGAAATTAACACTTGTCTGAAATTTCAGATCACGAAGCCCTCTTCGGAGCAGAAAAACAACATGATACATGACCTGATTAAGAAAAGTAAGAGCACGGCATGGAGCTACTCAACAAGCTTAACAAAAGACCCAAAGTGACCTAGGGCCAAAAGGGTTCACAAAATATACTAACGGGCACACGAACATAGCTAAAACACAATCAGTTTTCAGACTTAGTGAAAACTGAGACATGCTGAAATATAACTCACGAAGGCATGTAAACAAGCTCGATGCACTCACTAGGGTGCAATTCATGGCAAGGCAAGCATACATCCATTAAGAAGGCACAAAATCCTAGCTAGACATGGCAAGAACAATGGCATAGCATGCATGGATCAACTACAAAAATATCGGCAAAATCGCAAACGAGTTGACGATCTGCCCAGATTCACAACGAAGCAAAAGTAGAGCTCGATTTACTCAAGCTAGGTTGCTCCATAATTGCAAGTAAAGACATGGATGGATAGAGCATAACATGATTAACAAAACTCCTTTACTGATCATCCTCAAAAGAGGCACGGATCACTAGTAAACAAGCTGAACATATGGCATCATGAACTAAATAATCCCAGACTTAGTGAAAACTACTAAGTCCCTGAAAACAGATTTACCGGGTGCCTCACTTTGCAAGCTCGCACAAGTCACCACACACATCCTAAAAATGCATGGGTTGTACCTCTGGAAAGAAGACAAAATCCTTAACAAAACATATGAAGGACTCATGGGCATATCATGCACACAATAATCATGGCAAAAATGACAAAAGTCTAAGATGAACTAGCAGATCTGACAATTAACTCATGAAGGCCTCTTCTAACAGCATTTCGGGCATCAAGATGAACTCAAATGAAAATGATGCAATGGAATGAAATGATGTACTCGTCGAGCGAACATTTTGATATACTATATGTCCAAATCGGAGCTACGGATGCGGAGATATAGCCGGTCAAAGTTAGCATAAAAAATTAGAGGGAGAGGGGAAAAAGTCAACCCATATCTAGGGTTCCTCGCGGCGCGCGAACCGAGGCGGCGGCGGACTCGCCGGAGACGAAGCAGACGGCAGCGGCCGGGGTCGGTGGCGGCGGATCCGGCCCTCCCGCGGCCGGATCTGGCCGGCGGCGAGGCGGGGTGGCGACGGAGCTGGCGGATCCGGGCGGCTCGGCGAGCGGGTGGCAGTGGCGAGGCGGTGGCCATGGCGGCCGGAGGCGGCGATGTCGCGAGGGTGCGGCGCGGCGGCGCCGGCCACCGGAGTTGGAGAAGGCGGCGGGGTCGGTCGGCGCGGGGCTGGAAGGAGGCGGCGGGCGACGTGGGCTCGCGGGGGCCCGGATCGGGCTCCGCGGGCCGGCGGCGGTGGGAGGCGACGATTGCCACGTGTCGGCGCGCGATTGGCGTGGGGCGGCGGCGGCGATTTCGTCTGCTAGGAGGCGGACATGTCCGGCGGCGGAGGGATGAATTTTTTAGGGTTTCGGTGAGAGGGGAGATCCGAAAACGGAGGGGGCTTTAAATAGGCATAGAGGGAGCTAGGAGAGTCCAAATGAGGTGCGGTTTTCGGCCACGCGATCGTGATCGAACGCTCTAGAGCATGGAGCAGAGTTTGGTGGGTTTTGGGCCAAATTGGAGGGGTGTTGGGCTGCAACACACATGAGGTCTTTTTGGTCCCTCGGTTAACCGTTGGAGTATCAAACGAAGTCCAAATGGTACGAAACTTGACAGGCGGTCTACCGGTAGTAAACCAAGGCCGCTTGGCAAGTCTCGGTCCAATCCGGAAATTTTTAATCCCCACACACGAAAGAAAGCTAGAAATGACCACCGGAGGAGAACGAAGCGCCGGAATGCAAGACGGACAACGGGGAAAATGCTCGGATGCATGAGATGAACACGTATGCAAATGCAATGCACATGATGAGATGATATGAGATGCATGATAAAGACAACAACACATGAAGACAAAACCCGAACCCGAGGAAATAAATATAACTTAACGCCGGAAACAGCAAGAGTTGGAGTACAAATAGGGAAAGTTACATCCGGGGTGTTACAACACTCCACCACTATGAAAGGATCTCGTCCCGAGATCTAGGACTGAAAGAACGCCGGGTACTCAGAACGGAGGTGATCCTTGCGTTCCCAGGTAGCTTCACGGTCGGAATGGTGTGACCACTTGACTTTGAGAAATTTGATTGACTTGTTGCGAGTCTTGCGTTCAGTCTCTTCAAGAATAGCAACTGGGTGCTCACGATAAGAGAGATCTTCTTGGAGCTCAATGTCCTCGAAGTTGACGGTGCGGTCAGGAGTCTTGAAGCACTTTCGAAGCTGAGAGACATGGAACACATCATGAACATTTGCAAAGTTTGAAGGATGCTCGAGTTGATAGGCGAGGTCGCCTCTCTTGCTGACAATCTTGAAAGGTCCCACGTATCTAGGGGCAAGCTTCCCTTTGATACCGAAGCGACGAGTACCTTTCATAGGAGAGACACGGAGGTAAACATGATCTCCGATCTCGAAAGCCAAGTCATGGTGCTTACTATCATAGTAGCTCTTCTGGCGGGATTGGGCTGCTTTGAGGTTATCACGAATGACTTTGCACATTTCTTCTGCTTCTGTGATGAAGTCATTACCCAGCAGCTGACGTTCACCGGTTTCAGACCAGTTGAGAGGGGTACGGCACTTCCTGCCATACAGAATTTCAAATGGGGCCTTGCCCGAACTTGCTTGAAAACTATTGTTGTAGGAGAATTCAGCATAAGGAAGACAATCCTCCCACTTCATGCCGAAGGAGATTACACAAGCCCTGAGCATATCTTCAAGAATCTGGTTGACACGCTCGACTTGACCGCTTGTTTGAGGATGGAAAGCTGTGCTGAATCGGATGTTCGTGCCCATGGCCTTCTGGAAAGAATCCCAAAACTTCGAGGTAAAGATGCTGCCCCGGTCTGAAGAGATCACTTGAGGAATACCGTGCAGAGAGACAATGCGAGAGGTATAGAGTTCCGCCAATTGAGCTGCAGTGATCGACTCTTTGATAGGCAGAAAATGAGCCACTTTGGTGAGTTTGTCGATGACAACGAATATAGCATCATTGCCACGCTTGGACTTTGGAAACCCAGTCACGAAGTCCATCTCAATGTGGTCAAACTTCCATTCTGGAATGGCAACAGTTTGGTGGGTTTTGGGCCAAATTGGAGTATCAAACGAAGTCCAAATGGTACGAAACTTGACAGGCGGTCTACCGGTAGTAAACCAAGGCCACTTGGCAAGTCTCGGTCCAATCTGGAAATGTTTAATCCCCACACACGAAAGAAAGCTAGAAATGACCACTGGAGGAGAACGAAGCGCCGGAATGCAAAACGGACAACGGGGAAAATGCTCGGATGCATGAGATGAACACGTATGCAAATGCAATGCACATGATGACATGATATGAGATGCATGATAAAGACAAGAACACACGAAGACAAAACCCGAACCCGAGGAAATAAATATAACTTAATGCCGGAAACGGCAAGAGTTTGAGTACAAATAGGGAAAGTTACATCCGGGGTGTTACAATTTTTCATATATAAATTATTTCCATTGGAGTTATAGATTATTTTCTATGATTTTTAGAAGTTTTGGCTATTTTCTGGAATTTTCCAAATTATTTTAAATCCAAAAAATGTTTAACTGCGTCAGCGTTGTGCAAGCATGACGTCAGCGAGTCAACTGAGGCTGACTAGGTCAAACCTGACCAGTGGGTCCCACTGGTCAGTGACACAGTGCTGGCCAGGGTCACTGACAGGTGGGACCGGTCATCGATCACGTCGGCAAAGTGAATGCCGACGTGTTGGTCTCGCTGGGTTATGAGCTAATCTAAAAAGAAATTTAGTTAACCTAAACAAGCACAGGGGCCCACATGGCAGTGGCTCTATGGGTGTTCAGTTGGGTCATTAGCGCTAATTAAACCGGCGCTACGTCAGCAGTTGACGCCGGCGACCACAGCAACGGCGGGGACTCGCCGGAGTTGCTCGGGACAGCGCTAAAGGCGTTGGCTCAATGCGCTAGAGGCACAGAGGGATGCCTGTCCTCGCGCGCATCCAGGGGATCACGCGGGAGGCTACGGGGTGTCCGAAAACGATGGCCACGACAACCATGGCAGAAGCCGGAGCTCGGCTAGTCGCGGGCGCGGGGCTGCAGCTCGCTTCCGAGTCAACGGAGAGCATAGGAGGCATATACGGGGCAGCAAGAGCCTAACCACGTGCTCAGATGCGGTGTTGGGCCACCGTAACAACGATGGTAACAATCGTGGTGGCCGGAGCTCACGGGCACTTGCGGGCGATGGCTACGGAGCAAGATTGAGCAAGCGAGAGGTGCGTCAACGAAGGAGGGCTCACAAGGATCGCGTAGGGCAGGTCAGCGAGCTCGAGGAGGTGCCGGAGGGGTCGGGGCAGCGAGGGGGATCTCCGTGGCCGAAGCATTAAGAAGACATCGGGGTGGTCGCTTGGGGGAGTTCGGCGTCGCGTGAGACAGGGAGGTTGATGGCGATGAGACGAAGGCCGTGGACACGTTGGGGGGCGAGGAGGTGGCTGTTGCTATAGTAACGACGAGCGGCGACGATGGGCCCGCTCGGTGGTGCTGCGGGGAGAGAGCGGAGGGGGGTAGGGGTCCAGAGAGAGAGGGGAGAGGTGCAGAGGGTTCGAGGCGGTCCAGGGCGGCGAAGCGGCTTGACGGGGAGCAGCTGCGTGGCTAGCAGGAGCTGGCCGCGGATCGGCTGTGCGCGCGCCACGCACAATGCCATTAGGCACGGGGAAGACGACGCGCTAGTATGTGGGCTGGGTTGTCCAGCTGGGCCGGCTACAGGAGCGCCAGGTAAGTTACAAGTAAGCTCTCTTTTCCTTTTGTTTCAGTTTTTCTATTTCTTTTGTTCTGTTTTGAATTAGTAAAACTAATAATTCATTTTTAAAACTCCTAAGAAAAATTGTGGGCACTATTTGGATTATTCCAAAAGCTCACAACTGATTCCAGAATATTTGGAGCATTTAAGATATTTATAAAATTCAAATGCCCCAATTCAAATACAATATGATTTATTTCAAAAATCCAGGAATTACCTAGAAATATGTTCATTATTTTTGGCAAAGGTTTTCACCTTTATCAAAAACCATGAACATTTTCAAAGGGCATTTTGGGTCATTGAAGATTATTTTAGGTTGAACCTAGTTGATTGATCTACTGCTAGGGTTTGAACAATCCCCATCTCAACTTTCGAAAAAAATTAGACATGATGCATGGATGCTTGTGCAACTATTTGCAATCAAATTCTAGGGGTGTGACACGCGGGTGCCATGGTGGGTGACAATCAAGCAGGTGATTACCATAGATAGATTATGTATGAGAAGCAAACTGGCTTAGGTAAATGCGAGAACGATACATGCCACTGGGTCGGACCCGAGCGGCCTGTGGATGATGTAGCCCGAGAGGCGCCCCCAGCAAGGTGAACTAAAGATGCAAGCGGATACATGCCGCAGTGACTGAGAGGACACTAAGCCCTTGTTTAGTTGTCGAAGGAGTGTTGGGGTAGCTGAAGATGAGCGCTGAAGATGTCACTCTCTGCTGCCGTCCGTGCTCTGCCTCACGCCAATGCTGCACCGCGCCAGCTTCAGCTCCTGCTATCTTCCCCAGATTAATGTCGCGCCCGCCCTTCTTCTCCCTCCACTCAAGCAGCTCGACCTCTTCAGCTCCTGCATCTCAAAGCAGGCTATGGAGCACCTTCTCCGCAGCTGTACTATGCTTGAGTACCTTCGTCTTGAGCAGATCCACGGGTCCATTAGCCTCCACATCGCCTCGACGAATCTCCTATGGATTTATGTGTCTTGCCGGCCCTCCAACAAGACATCAATTGGGAAGAGATCAGTCCAGCTGTTCCACGTTATGGTCATTGAGAATGCGCCTTTCCTTGAGAGATTGTTTGTATCTGATCTAGAAGGTCCAACAAAAATCAGGGTCATTGACGCGCCAAAATTGACAGCGTTGGTGTACTCGTCTGCCAAATTCTCCGAACTCTTTATTGGATCCGTAATCGTTCAGGTACAGCACTCATCTTCTTCTCTATCTTCTTGAAATTCACATTTTTTAATTTGTTCTTGATGTATTTACGACCATATTCTAGAAAATGATTCCCAGAAGCTTGACCCAGTCTATGCGCACAGTGAAGATCTTGGCAATAAAATCTATCGGCCCCAATCTGGATCAAGTTGTTGGATTCCTTACAAGCTTTCCATGCATGGAGAAGCTTCTCATCGAGGTGAAACTTTTACCTATTAGTAAACGGTAATCACAACATAGCTATTTTTTTTCATAATTTTCCCAAATTACGATGACAAGTGTAGTGTTCAAAACTGCATCTACGCACTGCACCAAAAGAAATGTTTTTAGTATTTTTTTCTCACGTGATCACCTGCATCGTTTTTTTGTTGTACTACTATAGTAGCCTAGGCTAGTCTTAGTGGAAAGTAACTTAGAGTAGTAACTCTATGGTTACCCTAAGAGCAAGTACTACCTCCGTCCTGGTTTACTCTTCCTATTTTGTAGTATCAAAATTTAACCATAGATTTAACTGGCAAAATGTTAATGCATGTCACTAAAAATTATATTGTTGGATTCGTATTTGAACATAATTTCAAATGGTATAATTTTTGGTGACATGCATTGGCATTTTCTAAGGTAAATCTATGGTCAAAATTTTACACTAAATACTAGGTAGTACAAAAGTGGGCTATAACGGCCCTCCACTATGTAGGCCAAAACACGTTCCAAATTCACTTGTGATGCATTTGGCATCGATGCCCCTCCATTGCTCACCTGGTGCCCCAATCTGGATCACCTACTTTGCTCCGGTGCCAAATTAACTCACGCAATGAAAAAACACTTGCATGGGAGAGAAAGGACTGAGGGAATAAAAAACACTTGTTTGGGAGAGTGAGAGGTTGGTGTAGTTGGATTGATTGATTTGTTTATACATGTGGGTCTGTGTGCACAGCGTTGCCAACTCTCTCACATCGCGAGAGTGGTGCCAAAATCTTTTGATTTGACATCAATGCGTATTATGTGGCATACTTTTGAGAAATATGGCATTGGCCACATAGTGGAAGGCAACAAATGCCCAAGTTCTTCATGTTCTCCTAGGTAAATGATAGGAAAGAGAAAGAGAGAGGGAGAGAGAGTGAAAAAAATATCACTAGCTAGCCAACCCTATCGTATGAGCGAATGATATTGGTACCTATTGATGACACGACAATCTTATACAGCCAACTGCTCTAATATGTTCTCTTCTTTGCAGATAAAAAGACCCGAAAGTGAAAAAATGTGCTACACTATAACAATCTCATTGAATGCCTTGATCTCCATCTTACAAAAATTGATTTGATCGACTACCGAGGCAGCGCATCTGAGATTAAATGGTCAGGTTCTTTGTTCTTGAGGCAAGTGTGCTCAATGTAATGAGGTTTAGCGTTCTCTGGCGCAACAATGAATGGCATGCTGATCACCGCAAGCGTCTAAGCCAAAATGACAAAGTCTTCGCAGAAGCTGGATTTGTTTTTGAAACATCAAGTGGCCAGAGTCTCAAAAATTTATTTGGCCATTAGTGACTTGTCAGGGCGGTGGATTTTAGTTTGTATGATAATGCTGGATCCACCTAAAGTAACGAAAGTTCTTACGTAAACTTCCTAGATTCCCTCTTCGTAGGTACAACATTACTCCTAACATTTGTAATATCAGTTTGAAACTTGTAATATTGCCATGTCCTATTCCTGCGTTTTCAAAATCCTACGATTCAAAAAGGTCCTGAGTTGGTGATGATGTTGTGCCCGCCATCTTTCACCAATAGTCGTTGGATCTAGATCTGACGCATACAAACCAAACTTCTCTAGTTTTGCAAAAAGATGCCCGCACTTGTTCCCTATTTACAAACAACTCCTTGTCTCTCATAATCAACCTTATCTCCTCCCCACCACATCTAGAAGGCCATGGAAAAATCTGGCACGATGGCCGCTGCCGGCGCCGTCCACCCTAATCTTGGTGTTCCGTGCAATGCATGGGCATCTACGAACGGGAAATTATGTCGAACACGGCTAGTTGTAAGCATGCTAGCTCTACAACCATGATGATAGTGACTGCAGATGGTGTGGCTGACTATGGTATGTCGAACACGGTGCCTATACTCAGGTGTCATCTCCGGTGCAGGGTCTTGTCACTTCACTGAGAGGAGCAGCACGTAATAATTTGACCAATGGGTAGTACAACGCTACTACATTGGTAGTACTACTACTAGTACTAGCACCACCATTTGGATTTAGTCGTACTACCACATCCATCTAGATTTAGTACTTTGACTAGCAATATCTAGTAATGCATGTCACAAAAAAGGTTTGTCTAGGACACATCTAGATGTGACATAGTTATCTCACATCTAACCTGATGACCACTATGTTTGTGGCCTATTTTTTCTTGTCTCAACTTTTTTGTTCCTTGTTGCTACGTTATTTGTGGGATATTAGATGTGACATCCTTGGAAAACATCTAGATGTGAATTAGACAAACTGCACAAAAAATGTACTACTCCCCCTGTAAATAAATACATGGTGTATCGTTTTCTTCCTTTTAGTAGATGGCTCAAATCTGAAGTCTCATCAACCAGACTACTATTGTACTCACTGAGTGCTCAGCTTTGTAAGCTACCAACAAAAAATTGCAATCAAAGACTACTATTGTACTCCCTCCGTACTGGTGCATTATTCACGTTACGAAAACCAAATAGTAATCCCAAAACTTTTAGGCGCGGTACATTAACTACCCACCTCGTTCCCTATTTTTTGCCACGAAAAAAGAAATCACCCAATACGAGACGTGGCATGCATATGCATCCAATGACTTGAGACTACTCCCTCCGTCTAGGTGTATGACTAGCCACAATGAAGAGTAACATACACTACACATATCCCTAAACTATGTTACTACCTTTCATAGTGGGTAGTAATATAAGTTTGGTAACATGCAAAGCCTCATTTATTAGGTTACAGACTCATATTGCATTGGGACATGTGATGTTACAATAACTAGCTAAGTTACTCAAACTACCTCTCTCCTCATTAACTCATTGCCACATAAGCAAATTTGTTGTGTTGGACCCAATATTACTGCTGAAGTTACTCCCATTGTGGCTAGTCTAAGTCATGTTAGAGCAAGTGAGAAAGAGGAGTGGGCTCTCCTACAAGAGCCACTATATGCGGTTCCTAGGCCGATATAAAATACATATGAAGAAAGAGAGAAGAAGAGAAAAAGTAGTACTCTTATAGCCAGCCTTATAGCTAACCTTATTATATGAGTGGCTACAAGTGATGGCTCTATATGACATGGCAACATCATATAGCCAGCAGCTGGCTATACTATTAACCATGCTCTTGTGCATCGTGACCAAGATGAAGGGGAAAGCGAGAGAACTTAATGTCTTTTTGCTAATTAATAGGATTACAAGAAATGAACTAACCACTGCATGTCATGTTTGGTAGTCTCAAGTCATTGAAAGCATGCACGGCCCACATCTCTAATTGGTTGATATGTCACGAAATAAGAAACGACGAGGGATTTAATGTACCGTGTCTAAGTGTTTTGGGACGGAGGGGGACACAGCTTCATTGACTTACTGCACCTGCGTTTGAATGAATGACTCGTTGGCCCAATAGGTGGCTGGCCCACCTGTCATACAGCCAAAGGCAGGTGTGGTAGAGGGCCGAGGAGCACATGGCCAACACACACATGAATGCAGCACATTCTGCACTTCTCATATAAAGGCTCCCCACCAGTCCAATCTATGAAATCCTACGCACCCTAACCAAGGGCAAGAGTGATCACTCCAATCGCAAGATCAGTTGACTAGAAGGTAGACCCATGGAGGCGATGAGCGCGAGCATCAGCTGGCTGTGCCAGATGGTCCACGACACCGGCCTGCCGCCCGGCGCCGAGGAACATCTCCAGGTCGTGCGTGAGGCCGCCAGGGCAAGAGGCCGCTTGGATGACAACTTCGTCTCCTTGTTTGACAAGGTCCTTGTCGGCTTCCTTGACAAGTTCACCGTCGTCAACAAGCTCGTGGACGACCATGACGTACGCCTCCAGCCCGCGTGCGCAGGCTCTGCGATGCCCGCCACCCTCAACGGCCTCTATGGTGACAACCTCTTCGACGCACTGGTGGCCCTGCAACTGCCCGCTGTCGTGCGGGAGAATGTCCACCTCGAGGCCGCGCTCACCGCGCAGCGCCTGGCGCAGCAAGAAACCGTCGACATAATTACCCACGTCTACGCGTAAATCATCCACAAGGACTACTACGTGCCAGAGGAGGACGATAGGTTGTTGGCCTTCTTGACCCGCAGGGCAACCTTGGACGACATTGTTCAAAAGCATCTTGAGCTCGCCGCTAACACCTCTACTCGTCACACGTCGGTTGGTGACCTGGTGCACTTGGGCATGAGGATGTCGTTAATGGATCCATATATATCTTTATCTTTCCGTCAGATCCATGTAGTAGTATATGGTACTACTAGTAATTATCTTACCTTTCACATCAACTTCATAATTTTCGTACGTACTCCATGCATCAACCGTGCCAGAACCAAACTTCTCATTAGTCTAGGGAAAATCGTTATTTCTATCTATCAGTAGCGCCATGGAGCAGAACCAAATTTTACAAGTTACAAGTTCAAAAGGAAAAGCCTGCCGTGTTCGCGTCGCGCCCCCACATGGTTGGTCCGGCACGCCGCTCAAGGGGGAATGTGTGTTGTGTTGCATTTTCACTTACAAGTGGGACCGTAGTTGAGCAAACCGACTATCGGCAAAACCCCACCCCTCCCACCGCGCGATGGCTAAGAAAACAAGAGTGAGAAGAGATGGCTATAGCACGGACTCCAAGAAAATTGGTGTCGGATTGGACTCGTGTGGGTGGCGTGTGCCGTACTGGTATACGTGAATGCTAGTTATGGCCCATGCCACCCCACTATATCGAGCCTGTATCGAGGTGTTGGTTATGTATAACAAATTTCTTGGAGTCCGTGCTCAGCCCTCCTCTATCTCTCTTCTCAGCCAGCCAGCAGACGCGCGGGGCCCATCGTCTGTTTGCTCACATGATGTCCCACATGTCATTGAAAATGCAAGAGGACCCACTGAACCTACACATATTTCAGCTCGACTTGCTGGTGATGAAAAACAAATCCAATAAAGATCTTCGATGGCCGCTTCTGGAGTTACTCAAGAGTAAGTTCTATTTACAGTTTAACCCAAGATGCACATCACGTGGCTTCAACTACCATTCCATTTTCTTGCATGACATTACCTGGATGCTAGATGTCCCATGTGTCGGCAAAAGGAGGAACAACTCGACCAAATCTTCTCCACATTTAGACCGAAGGAGTAGGAAACACGACAAGCCCTGTGCCTACATCATACTACGTACAAGCCCACCTCACGCAGTCATGCTATCACCATATTTCTCGGCCTCCGTGTGACACCTAGCTCTAGTTGATCTAACTAGAACTAACTATTGGTTGGCTCTATGTGATGTGTCAACTTCATACTACTACAGATGCTGGCTATACTACTACGTCACTAACACTCCAAGAAGTGAGTCAAAAACCATTTATAAATTGAGTTTATGACATGCATATGCAAATGTACCATTCATTACATACAACAAGTCATCAACACACAACGAAAACGAGGATACATGTTGCATTATAGATTAGTTCCAACAAAACATTCTAGTAAATACTAAAGTTTTCATCACAAACAAATAACAAGCAATGAAATGAACTTCTGCTCAACCAGTCCTTGGCGCTAGAAACACTTGCTTTGAACCAGAAGAGTTTCTCTAGGAAGGGCCAGCTACTGTCAATCTCGAGACCAACACAGGAGTGATCATCCAGGCTGAAGCGGCCTATTTCATGACCCACATTGTGATAGCCATGGTAGGGAAGCATAGCAATGTCCAACGTATAGATACAATTGCTTCTTGTTACATCTTGAGCACTGCGTTGGTTTTCCCCGAAGATGAAGGGATGATGCAGCAAAGTAGCGTAAGTATTTCCCTCAGTTTTTGAGAACCAAGGTATCAATCCAGTAGGAGGCTACGCGCGAGTCCCTCGTACCTGCACAAAACAATTAAATCCTCGCAACCAACGCGAATAGGGGTTGTCAATCCCTACACGGCCACTTACGAGAGTGAGATCTGATAGATATGATAAAGATAATATTTTTGGTATTTTTGTGATAAAGATGCAAAGTAAAATAAAGGTAAAGTAAAGAGCAAAGGAAACAACTAAGTAGTAGGAGATTAATATGATAAAGATAGACCCGAGGGCCATAGGTTTCACTAGTGGCTTCTCTCGAGAGCATAAGTATTCTACGGTGGGTGAACAAATTACTGTTGGGCAATTGACAGAATTGAGCATAGTTATGAGAATATCTAGGTATGATCATGTATATAGGCATCACGTCCGAGACAAGTAGACCGACTCCTTCCTGCATCTACTACTATTACTCCACTCATCGACAGCTATCCAGCATGCATCTAGAGTATTAAGTTAAAAACAGAGTAATGCCTTAAGCAAGATGACATGATGTAGAGGGATAGACTCATGCAATATGATGAAAACCCCATCTTGGTATCCTCGATGGTAACAATACAATACGTGCCTTGCTGCCCCTACTGTCACTAGGAAAGGACACTGCAAGATTGAACCCAAAGCTTAGCACTTCTCCCATTGTGAGAAAGATCAATCTAGTAGGCCAAACCAAACTGA
Organism: Triticum urartu; assembly: GCF_003073215.2. Lineage (NCBI taxonomy): Eukaryota > Viridiplantae > Streptophyta > Magnoliopsida > Poales > Poaceae > Triticum > Triticum urartu. Next base: position 344,065,799 of record NC_053028.1, read on the forward strand.
TAATTCGAAGAGACTTGCAAAGATAACCAATCATACATAAAAGAATTCAGAGAAGATTCAAATATTATTCATAGATAGACTTGATCAGAAACCCACAATTCATCGGTCTCAACAAACACACCGCAAAAAGAAGATTACATCGAGTAGTTCTCCACAAGAGAGGGGGAGAACATTGTATTGATATCCGTAGGTCTGAGGTAAACTATGACCCGTAGTTAATAACTATGGACCCGTAGGTCTGAGGTAAACTACTCACACTTCATCGGACGGGCTATGGTGTTGATGTAGAAGCCCTTCGTGATCGATGCCCCCTCCGGCGGAGCTTCGGAACAGGCCCCAAGATGGGATCTCGTGGATACAGAAACTTGCGGCGGTGGAATTAGGTTTTTGGCTCCGTTTCTGATCGTTTGGGGTACATAGGTATATATAGGAGGAAGGAGTACATCAGTGGAGCAACAGGGGGCCCACGAGGGTGGAGGGTGCGCCTAGGGTAGGCAGGCGCGCCCCCCTACCTCGTGGCCTCCTATTTTGTGTCTTGACGTAGGTTCCAAGTCTCCCAGGTCTTGTTCGTTGAGAAAATTACTTTCCCGAAGGTTTCATTTCGTTTGGACTCCGTTTGATATTCCTTTTCTTTGAAACCCTAAAATAGGCAAAAAAAACAACAATTCTGGGCTGGGCCTCCGGTTAATAGGTTAGTCCCAAAAATAATATAAAAGTGGATAATAAAACCCAATAATGTCCAAAACAGTAGATAATATAGCATGGATCAATTAAAAATTATAGATACGTTGGAGACATATCAAGCATCCCCAAGCTTAATTCCTGCTCGTCCTCGAGTAGGTAAATGATAAAAAAAGAATTTTTGATGCGGAGTGCTACTTGGCATAATTTTAATGTAATTCTTCTTAGTTGTGGTATGAATATTCAGATCCGAAAGATTCAAGACAAAAGTTCATATTGACATAAAAATAATAATACTTCAAGCATACTAACTAAGCAATTATGTCTTCTCAAAATAACATGGCCAAAGAAAGTTCATCCCTACAAAATCATGTAGTTTAGTCATGCTCCATTTTCGTCACACAAGAATGCTCTCATCATGCACAACCCCGATGACAAGCCAAGCAATTGTTTCATACTTTAGTAATCTCAAACCTATAAACTTTTCACGCAATATATGAGCGCGAGCCATGGACATAGCACTATGGGTGGAATAGAATATGATGATGGGGGTTATGTGGAGAAGACAAAAAAGGAGAAAGTCTCACAACAACGAGGCTAATCAATGGGCTATGGAGATGCCCACCGATTGATGTTAATGCAAGGAGTAGGGATTGCCATGCAACAGATGCACTAGAGCTATAAATGTATGAAAGCTCAACAAAAGAAACTAAGTGGGTGTGCATCCAACTTGCTTGCTCATGAAGACCTAGGGCACTTGAGGAGGCACATTGTTGGAATATACAGGCCAAGTTCTATAATGAAAAATTCCCACTAGTATATGAAAGTGACAAAACAAGAGACTCTCTATCATGAAGATTACGGTGCTACTTTGAAGCACAAGTGTGGAAAAAAGGATAGTAGCATTTCCCCTTATATTTATATTTTTTTATTTGGCCTTCCCTTTTTTTGGCCCTTCCTTTTTTTCTTTTTTGGACAATGCTCTATTAATGATGATCATCACACTTCTATTTATTTACAACTCAATGATTACAACTCGATACTAGAACAAAGTATCTATATGAATGCCTCCGGCGGCGTACGGGGATGCAATGGACCAAGAGTGACATGTTTGAAAGAATTATGAACGGTGGCCTTGCCACAAATACTATGTCAACTACATGATTATGCTAAGCAATATGACAATGATGAATGTGTCATGATGAACGGAATGGTGGAAAGTTGCATGGCAATATATCTCGGAATGGCTATGGAAATGCCATAATAGGTAGGTATGGTGGCTGTTTTGAGGAAGATATAAGGAGGTTTATGTGTGAAAGAGCATATCATATCATAGGGTTTGGATGCACCGGCTAAGTTTGCGCCAACTCTCAATGTGAGAAAGGGCAATGCACGGTACCGAAGAGGCTAGCAAGGATGGAAGGGTGAGAGTGCGTATAATCCATGGACTCAACATTAGTCATAAAGAACTCACATACTTATTGCAAAAATCTACAAGTCATCAAAAACCTCGGTACTACGCGCATGCTCCTAGGGGGTAGATTGGTAGGAAAAGACCATCGCTCGTCCCCGATCACCACTCATAAGGAAGATAATCAAATAACACCTCATGTTTCAAATTTGTTACACAACGTTTACCATACGTGCATCCTATGGGACTTGCAAACTTCAACACAAGTATTTCTCAATTTCATAACTACTCAACTAGCACGACTTTGATATTATTACCTCCATATCTCAAAACAATCATCAAGTATCAAACTTCTCTTGGTATTCAAAACACTCTTAAATTTTTTTACTAACTATGAATACCTAGCATATTAGGATTTTAAGCAAATTACCATGCTATTAAGACTCTCAAAATAATCTAAGTGAAGCATGAGAGATCAATAGTTTCTATAAAACAAATCCACCACCGTGCTCTAAAATATATAAGTGAAGTACTAGAGCAAAACTATATAACTCCAAAGATATAAGCGAAGCACATAGAGTATTCTAACAAATTCCAAATTATGTATGGCTCTCTCAAAAGGTGTGTACAGCAAGGATGATTGTGGTAAACTAAAAACTAAAGACTCAAATCATACAAGACGCTCCAAGCAAAACACATATCATGTGGCGAATAAAAATATAGCTCCAAGTAAAGTTACCGATAGAAGTAGACGAAAGAGGGGATGCCTTCCGGGGCATCCCCAAGCTTTGGATTTTAGGTGTACTTAGATTATCTTGGGGGTGCCATGGGCATCCCCAAGCTTAGGCTCTTGCTACTCCTTGTTCCATAATCCATCAAATCTTTACCCAAAACTTGAAAACTTCACAACACAAAACTCAAAGTAGAAAAGCTCGTGAGCTCCGTTAACGAAAGAAAACAAAAGACCACATCAAGGTACTGTAATGAACTCATTATTTATTTATATTGGTGTTATACCTACTGTATTCCAACTTCTCTATGGTTTATAAACTATTTTACTAGCCATAGATTCATCAAAATAAGCAAACAACACACGAAAAACCAAATCTGTCAAAAACAGAATAGTCTGTAGTAATCTGTAGCTAGCGCAAGATATGGAACCCCAAAAATTCTAAAATAAATTTCTGGACGTTAGGAATTTATCTATTAATCATATTCAAAATGAATTAACTAAATAGCACTTTCCAAATAAAAATGGCAGTAGTTCTCGTGAGCGCTAAAGTTTCTGTTTTTTACAGCAAGTGTAACAAGACTTTCCCCACGTCTTCCCAACGGTTCTACTTGGCACAAACACTAATTAAACACAAAAAATACAACAAAAACAGAGGCTAGATAAATTATTTATTACTAAACAGTAGCAAAAAGAAAGGAATAAAAATAAAATTGGGTTGCCTCCCAACAAGCGCTATCGTTTAACGCCCCTAGCTAGGCATAACAAGCAAGGATAGATCTAGGTATTGCCATAATAGTAAGATAGATTATTAAAACTCATCTCATATTCTCTACATTCGGCGGCAAGCAAAAGTAATCAAAACGGCTAAATTTAATGGGACAAAAATCCCCAAGATCAACCTTGGGAGGTATAGGTTCCTCCTTTGGTCCTTCATATTGCACAACCAATTCATCATTATAAGCATTCCTTTGACAGAACTTTGTGAGCCTACATTCAAGAGAATATCCTAGTTCATTATTTCCAATAGCCAAATCATCATTAAGTTCAGAGATTCTGTCAACTAAAACATTGGTAGGAACACTTTTTCTAAGTTTTTCATTAAAAGCAACATAGTCTAGAGATTGAAAACGCATTATTTCTTCTTGATCAAAGAGGATAGCCTCTATGGGAGGACGGCAAGCGTCCACCCTATAATGTGCAAATATTTATTTGGCCTCTTTTATTATGAATCTAAACTCATGAGCCAAAAAGATAGTAGCGGCACGCTTAACAGAAGAATGCTCAATATTAGAAAATTCTAGGAAAATCCTTTGTATGCAAGGATGCATGTGCATGAATTGTCTTTCAAGTTCGACTACAAGCATGGCAATAGCATCTGCAAGACTACTAGTTCTCTGAAGGATATAACTACCCATAGAAGGTAAAGCACCGGCACAAGTAAAGAAATCTTGAATAACTCCTTTTCCAATAATATTACCACTACCAACACGGAATTTATTTGTATGTAAGATGGGTGGTTCTTTAGCAGGAGCATCAGAATTTTACATGATATTATTATTGTCCATATCGACAATAATTTCCCCAATTTCAGACATAGAGGCGGAAGGTAAAGGGCTAGCCATAACGACAAGCAAACAAACTAACACACAAGCAAACAAAAAGGAAAGAGGGCAAAAATAGGCAAATAGAGAAAGAGAGGGAGGATAGAGAGAGAGAGGGCGAATAAAACGGCAAGGGTGAAGTGGGGGAGAGGAAAACGAGAGGCAAATGGCAAATAATGTAATGCGGGAGATAAGGGTATATGATGGGTACTTGGTATGTTGACTTTTGCGTAGACCTCCCTCGCAATGGTGCCAGAAATCCTTCTGGCTACCTCTTGACCACTGCATTGGTTTTCCCCAAAGAGGAAGGGATGATGCAGCAAAGTAGCATAAGTATTTCCCTCAATTTTTGAGAACCAAGGTATCAATCCAGTAGGAGGCTACGCGTGAGTCCCTCGTACCTGCCAAAAACAAATAAATCCTCGCAACCAGCGCGAATAGGGTTTGTCAATCCCTACACGGCCACTTACGAGAGTGAGATCTGATAGATATGATAAAGATAATATTTTTGGTATTTTTGTGATAAAGATGCAAAGTAAAATAAAGGAAAAGTAAAGAGCAAAGGAAACAACTAAGTAGTAGGAGATTAATATGATAAAGATAGACCCGGGGGCCATAGGTTTCACTAGTGGGTTCTCTCGAGAGCATAAGTATTCTACGGTGGGTGAACAAATTACTGTTGAGCAATTGACAGAATTGAGCATAGTTATGAGAATATATAGGTATGATCATGTATATAGGCATCACGTCCGAGGCAAGTAGACCGACTCCTGCCTGCATCTACTACTATTACTCCACTCATCGACCGCTATCCATCATGCATCTAGAGTATTAAGTTAAAAACAGAGTAACGCCTTAAGCAAGATGACATGATGTAGAGGGATGGACTCATGCAATTGAAGGAAATATGCCCTAGAGGCAATAATAAAGTTATTATTTATTTCCTTGTATCATGATAAATGTTTATTATTCATGCTAGAATTGTATTAACTGGAAACATAATACATGTGTGAATACATAGACAAACAGATTGTCACTGGTATGCCTCTACTTGACTAGCTTGTTGATCAAAGATGGTTATGTTTCCTAACCATAGACATGAGTTGTCATTTGATTAACGGGGTCACATAATTAGGAGAATGATGTGATTGACATGACCCATTCCGTTAGCTTAGCACCCGATCATTTATTATTCTGCTATTGCTTTCTTCATGACTTATACATGTTCCTATGACTATGAGATTATGCAACTCCCGTTTACCGGAGGAACACTTTGTGTGCTACCAAACGTCAAAACATAACTGGGTGATTATAATGGTGCTATACAGGTGTCTCCAAAGGTACTTGTTGGGTTGGCGTATTTCGAGATTAGGATTTGTCACTCCGATTGTTGGAGAGGTATCTCTGGGCCCTCTCGGTAATGCACATCACTTAAGCCTTGCAAGCATTGCAACTAATGAGTTAGTTGCGGGATGATGTATTATGGAACGAGTAAAGAGACTTTCCGGTAACGAGATTGAAATAGGTATTGAGATACCGACAATCGAATCTCGGGTAAGTAACATACTGATGACAAAGAGAACAACGTATGTTGTTATGCGGTTTGACCGATAAAGATCTTCGTAGAATATGTGGGAGCCAATATGAGCATCCAGGTTCCGCTCTTGGTTATTGACCGGAGACATGTCTCGGTCATGTCTACATAGTTCTCGAACCCGTAGGGTCCGCACACTTAACGTTTCGATGACAGTTATATTATGAGTTTATATGTTTTGATGTATCGAAGTTGTTCGGAGTCCCAGATGTGATCACGGACATGATGAGGAGTCTCGAAATGGTCGAGACATGAAGATTGATATATTGGAAGCCTATGTTTGGATATCGGAAGTGTTCCGGGTGAAATCAGGATTTTACCGGAGTACCGGGAGGTTACACTACTGGAAACAGAGAATTTGCCATCAGTCTGTTCTTTGCCATGTGCCAGCGGATGGCAAAGAACGTCTTTGCCATTTGCTTATAAAAAATAGACGGCAAAGAACTGACAAATGGCAAAGAACCTAGTTGCCATCAGCCAGTTCTTTGCCATCAGCCAGCCGATGGCAAAGAATCTTTGCCGTCTGCTTGCACACGGCAAAGAGGTGGGTGGGGTCCAGTGCTGTAACGGCCAATCAAACCATCTCTTTGCCGTCTGCCAGCAGATGGCAAAAATCTTTTCCGTCTGCTGGCAGATGGCAAAGAAATGGGCGGGGCCAAGTGGATGATGGAGCTGTAACGGCCCACTAGCCCCACCTCTTTGCCATCTGCCAGCCGACGGAAAAGATTCTTTGCCATCAGCTGGCTGATGGCAAAGAGGTGGGGCTTTGCCATATGCTGGCTGATGGCAAAGATGTGGGCCTTTGCCATCCGTTGGCTGATGGCAAAGAAGTGGGACTATCTCCTCCTCTCTCATCTTCAACAAAAATAATCTCCTCCCCTCTCTCCCAGCCCGGCCCCACCCCCCTCTCTCTCCCAGCCCGGCCCTAGCCCTCTCTCTCTCTCCCAGCCCGGCCCCAGCCCTCTCTCTCTCCCCCACCTCTCCCAGCCACCACCGCACCGCACCCCAGCCCCGCGTTCCCGACGCCGCCCAGCACTGCCACCGGCCCGCCCCTCCCCGCCACCGCAGCCCGCCCTCCCCGCCACCGCATCCCGCCCCTCCACCATTCCAGGCCGCGGCGCCGCCCCCTCCCCCAACCCTCGAGGATCTTTCCCCTTCCCCCAACCCTAGCCGCCGCACACAGCAGCCATGGTGGACTGCACCTTCAGCGCCGGCAGCCGCCGCTCGTCCATGCTATGAAGCCCTCCCCACCGTGCTCGCCTTCGTCCGCCGCCGTCGCGAACCGTTTCCTCTGTCCCCGACCACACATCCCCGCCCTCGTACACCGCCATCACCGACCGGCTCCTCCGTCCCTGACAAGTCATCTTCGTCCTGCTCGCCGTCTTTCGCCGAAGAACCGGGTGGCTATGTCGATTCTCTGCCTCCTCGACCACCTCTTCCGATTTTGTGAAGGTGATGCCCTCTTTGCTGCCCGACCACCTCTCCCTATACATGTTCATGATCTGCTGCTATATGTTTAGAAAACTGAGAACCATTTTGACTTATGTGATCTGAAGACCCCCCAACCTGCAGAAAATGTTTTTTTTGAATAACCAAAGGTGCCAAGGCGCCAATTCATTACCTAATTATTCAGAGTTCAAACAATTTACATTGAGTGTTACAATTCCCTGAACTTTTATGCTACAACATAGCCACTACAAAGTACAACCTTCCGGAACATGAATCACATTGCTACAGGAGACTTCAAGTGCTTGAACTGATCTTTGTTGGGTAGCTAACTGGGCTAAATCATGAGCCTATTTATTATGAGCAGTTGTCTCCTAACTCCCTTGCTTTGATCTTGTCTGGTGGGCCATTCTATGCACAGACGTTTGTGCTTCGTGGATGGCGAGGGTCAGAGCCGTGGCTCGACATGTCGCCGCCGGCATGCTTGTGGCAGAGCATGGCGGGAGTCGGGGCGGCGTTGTGGTCTAAGGAGAAGCAAGGGTGGCAGCTGCAACTGAGCTTCGATGTAATATTGCATGATGAGCCTTGTTGATTGCTTCTCTTCTGGTCCCTTTTCATTTGCTTGCTCTATGATTCGTTGTTCTAAAAGAATTGCATTTCTTTTTGTAGGTTGGCCTCTCCTGTTCATTTTTGTTGGCCTGACGTACTTACTGGCAGCATTCTACGTGAGGGATTCAGCGTGCCTCTATTTGAGATAAAAATATAGAGGCAAATTTTCAGGTATGCTCTATCGTTTGGAGCAATGCCAGTTTGGTTTGGTTCACATTTTCCTTATAGGTTGATGTTGTATGTAAGTCCCAGCCAGAACTGCCATTATATATTTGTTAAGCTAGGAGGCTGCACCAGTCTTAAATTTAAATAGGCTTGCTATCACCTTATTTTGGTAAACGTTTTTGGTCCTGAACATGTTGTGTTTTCATTTATGAGGAGGACTAAAACACATAGTTTTCCCTCGGGCTTGTGGTTCATGAGAGTGGTTAGGTATTAACCTTTGGACAAATTTTTGGGCATGGTTAGTTCGGTTGCTATATATTGATTAAAGCATACTGATGCTTGCATAAACAACAACCTGTTGAAAGTATTGTTGGGTCACTTTTAGGCTTCAAGCTATTTCGATTTTATCATATACAACACTTTTAGGTCAGTAAATACAATGACCTCCCTGTTTTGTTAAATAATCGTGATTGTTGTCATACCATTTTCTCTCCACATTTTTAATCCCACAGAAAAGTGCATCATTTTGTTTTTTATTTACTAAAAGTACATCAATTGTCAATGCAAAACCATGTTGTTGTTCTCAAGTTGAAGCTAATACTCGATGACCAATAATGTTATGAGAACTGTTCTGCAAAGATTTATGCCACAACAAGCATGTAAAAACAAGAGTGAACTTTGTTACTACTTTTGACACTGTAAACATGCGTCGTAGTCATCTCTGTCCAGCTTGGCTACCCAGGCCCCTCGTTCTATAAACTAGATGCAGGGTTAGTTTACCTTTTAGACTCTGAGTTAGATTAGCCGCACCTGTGTATATGTTTGATAGATGAGTTGTGTCAGGTTGTAGGTACTGCTGAGCACAAAGCTATAGTTGGATATAATATTGGATTGACAATCATTTTATGCAAAAGAGTTCTAGTATATTTCAAAATTTGTTTCGTAGAGAAGCTCCATCATTGGAACCAGTATATGTCTGCTGATAAAACCCTTTTGTATGATCATGGTTTTTAGGAATTGATATTCCAATCAATCTGCTGATGCGGTATTTGGGGAGATGAAGGGTGCCGATGGGTTCAATCTAGGGCCCGTCTTTCTCGATCTACATTCATGCTTCACAACAGTTCACCTTCCCACAATTGCTCAGGCTGCACATCTGCTGGCTCATGTGAGTATGGATGCCTTGTATCTTGCAGTTCTTTCTAACTGAGTATTATTGCAGATTCCAAAATAGGACTAACTTCTGCTTGTTTTCTAATCTATTCATTGTACCTCAAGGTGAACCAATCTATCCCACGAGAGCCTATTTTTCTTAATTCTACAATAGAGGATGCCATAGTTTTCGTTTTTTGCTTGGGCTTGTTAGGAACTACAGTAAATGTTTACCTGAAAGCTAATGCTGTTGCACAATGTCTTCTTTACCGTTTCATTTTTATTGGGAGAAAAATGATGCTTTTCATAAATTGTGCTAATGTGAACATGAGTTGTGCGTGTTGATATAAATGTATTGGAAAAATGGTCTGGTTGCGGAACATTTGGTACACAATTTTTTATTCAAGATGGAACAAGTTTGTTATCGATATTCCAGTAAATGGTTTGTATAGTTTGCTTTGTTATTAATCAAACATATGGTTGTATGGTTATGGATTTCAGAGGAATATTGATACAAAACAGATAGTCTTTTTCTTTTTCATTTCCTGATATGCCATTTAACTTCGCCAAACAGAACAAAGATAGCTACGAAGAAGAGCATGTATAATTGAAATACTTGTGTGATGTCTACATTTTTGTCCTCATATATCCGCTGTTCATCTCAATCCAGTAGACACAATTTTGTTATTATGTGCTGATATGCTCTGCAATTTACTAACAATAATCTTGTGTAATGCACACTAACATGGCCAGATGGTATACTGCATTGGGTTTTCCCTGTCGGTTAAGATTTCCATGTGTTCTAATCTGCCCCTCAATATATTTATGTTCACTCTTTCAATACTTGCCTTACTCTAGCCCCTTGCGCCATCGGCGCAATGGGTCATCTAGTGTATTGTTCATAGAAGATCCTGTCACGACCGGTTTTTCAATAAAAATGTTTATTGAGAAACCAATCTTTTGAATCCAGTATGAGAAAAATCCTCCTTTCCGGTAGACAAATTCTTGATACAATAAGCCAGTAGCATAAAATATATTACAGGGTCGAGCTACGGTTGCTCAACCAAATTATTACAAGCACGCCAATAATTATACATAATGGCGGACATGACACAGTGGTGTGGAGGCATACTACTGCCTCGAGGATAGGGTGGTGGTGGCAAAACACAGCGGGGAGTGAGATACATGACTCTAAAACTGGCATCTCATCGAGCGTCGAGATGAGGCTCGATGAATTTATTTGGTAGCGGAAGCGGATATAATACAGTGACCAAATCCAGGGTCGCACGAGACTGACTGGGATTCCTCTAGGCTCGGACTCGCTATCAAATTCTTCATCCATGAGATCGCCTTTGTCAGCATCTGGCCAAATCAACAAGCCAGGAGATTACTTTGAAAGTACTCGCAAGACAGTTCGGACGTAAGATATAACAAAAGCGTGCATGGATGCGTCATGATTAATTTTAACAGTGGCACATTAATTCGTAAAAACAAGACAGGTAAAAAGGGGGTCGGTGGTAGTCCGCTCGAAAACCCAACAAAATAACTGTAAACCCAATCGGGTGTCTGAAGCGACACCTCGATAGGAAGATAAATAAATAAATCACGCCGCAATCGGGCGTCTAGGCGACACCACATAAAGGGCTTTAAAAGAAATGCCACAGTCCGGCGTCTGGGCGACGCCACATAAAGGGCTTTAAAAGAAATGCCACAGTCGGGCGTCTGAGCAACGCCACATAAAGGGCTTTAAAAGAAATGCCACAGTCGGGCGTCTGAGCGACGCCACATAAAGGGTTTTAAAAGAAATGCCACAGTCGGACGTCTGAGCGACATCACAGAAAGGGCTTTCATTGAAAGTAAAATATAACAATGCCACAGTCGGACGTCTGAGCGACATCACAGAAAGGGCTTTTATTGAAAGTAAATAATAACAATGCCACAGTCGGACGTCTGAGCGACATCACAGAAAGGGCTTTTATTCACAAGTAAATAATACTCATAATAAATATTCAATTCATGAAAATAAACGGGTTAGTCCATCCACAGGAATAAACATTTAACCGGACTTAGCTCTCATGTGATTCACCGGAGTCTCTGTCATCAAAACTGACATTTGTCAGGATAAGATAATACCGAACTTGGACGTGGAATAGATGATTCAAAGGAATATATGACTCTGCAGAGTTTGTACGAAATTTTTTCCCACAGCCAACGGATTTCCGTAGTCACGAAGGACTAGTTCCGTTTACGTTATTTCGGAAGAAAACACAGCTAACCAGTACACACCCATCCTACCTCTCGATGCCAGGAATCACCCTAGACATCGTCCAAGAAAAACTTTTGAGACGGGGAGATCACAATCTCGAATAGCATGGGATCAAATTTATATACGCGCGCTCTAAGGGGTGCCCCCCTCTCGGTCCCAACCGGAAACACCCATGCCCCCTGACCGGATGACTGGCTTTAATCCAGGGCCATGGAACCATCATCACGGACTCTCCTTTTGGTGTGTACCAGGGAAGCGGTTTGCAACTTACTAAGCCATATTCCTTGTGGAAAACATGTGGTAGTACAGGGAAGGAAGAATGGAAGGAACTGGACTGATACGGGTTGACACTGAAGTCATATAGCCTGGCATAAGACTGGCATGCTACAACACTGCCATCTTACCCATCCTCATGCCAACACATGGCCATGCATACTCACATCCATCCACTTATGGATTTTCGAAAGTCACTTGCCTCATCGTTGCATGTAACATGACCTTCATCGGTATGCTCATCAACATGCCATGAAACTACTTAATGCAAACATGCCAAAACAATCATCATATCAAAAGTTCAAACATGCTTGCCTGGTTCAGAGTAGTCGGAGCCTAGCTCGGTGAAGTTTGCGGTCCCGTCACCTCCTTCGGTATCTACGGTATAAAGAAAATATATGCGCTATCGTGAATACCGTGAGGTGCACAAAAATTATTCCAAATATTTTTCAAATAAATATGATAAAAAACTAGACAAAAATTTGAAGAGGACAGAAAAAGAATCACTCAAAAATTCCTTTTTGTTAAAAAGTTATAAGGGTTTTAACCCAAGGATCCATCTGTAATGAAACAGAAAACTTCCAGGGGCTAACTTATAAAAACAGAAAACGATTCGATAAAGAATACGCCGGCCCAGAGGGGTGACGTACTTTGGCAGAAGACGCCTTCAGAAAACGGTTCGTTTAAAAATAACTGAGAGGCTGACGGGCGGGTCCCACCCGTCAGGTTTGAATATTCAAACGGGGCGGCAGAGCTCGACGGTGCCCGAGAGCCGCGGTGGTCGCCGGCGGCGATCCACGGCGAGGCAGGGCGATCGGGGGTTACCTTCGTGATCAGTGCACCCTTCCGCGTCTGTGGGTGGTGGTGGTGGTCGCCGGCGAGCACCATGTCGACGGCGGCCCTTGCTCCGGCGGACGGTGGCTCGGGCGTTGATGGAGCTCGTCGGGGAGAGCTGCGAAGGCCAAATTGGAGTGGGGGTTAGACTCTTGGGTGCTTGAGGAGGGTACTGACGATGTTTGGGCGCCGGGGACGGCCTCACCGGAGCGAATCGAGACGGAGGCCGAGGCGGAACGGGGCGGCCGGAGTCGGGGGAGGAGACCTCCTCGAGGTCCTCCTAGTGGCCTGGCGGGGCTTTGGTGAGGTGCAGTGGTGGTGCTTGCTCGAGGGTGAGCTCGGGGTTCCCTTTTATAGGCGATCCGAGGCTGTGGCCGTGGACGGGTAAGTCCGGTGGTGGATTACGGCGGCGCAGTGGCTGGACGGGGAGATTAGGGAGTTGGGTGTCATCGTGGAGGTTTACTGGTCCCATTTAGGTGCTATCCGCAGCGGGATTTGGTTGCTTAGGGGGAGCTCGACGGAACGGGGCAACGCGGGCCCGTCAGCGGCAGGGAGCGCGCTCTGTGCGTGCCGCGCCATGGCGAGGGTGCTGCATGCGTGCGCTGGCGAGGAAATGCGCGCTATCGTGAATACCGTGAGGTGCACAAAAATTATTCCAAATATTTTTCAAATAAATATGATAAAAAACTAGACAAAAATATGAAGAGTACAGAAAAAGAATCACTCAAAAATTCCTTTCTGTTAAAAAGTTATAAGGGTTTTAACCCAAGGACTCATCTGTAATGAAATAGAAAACTTCCAGGGGCTAACTTATAAAAACAGAAAACGATTCGATAAAGAATACGCCGGCCCAGAGGGGTGACATACTTTGGCAGAAGACGCCTTCAGAAAACGGTTCGTCTAAAAAGAACTGAGAGGCTGACAGGCGGATCCCACCCGTCAGTTTGAATATTCAAACGGGGCGGCAGAGCTCGACGGTGCCCGAGAGCCGCGGTGGTCGCCGGCGGCGATCCACGGCGAGGCAGGGTGATCGGGAGTACCTCGTGTCAGGTGCACGCCATTCCGCGTCTGTGGGAGGTGGTGGTGGTCGCCGGCGAGCACCACGTCGACGGCGGCCCTTGCTCCGGCGGACGGTGGCTCGGGCGTTGATGGAGCTCGTCGGGGAGAGCTGCGAGGCGAATTGAGTGGGGGTTAGACTCTTGGTGCTCGAGGAGGGTACTGACGAAGTTTGGGCGCCGGGGACGGCCTCACCGGAGCGAATCGAGACGGAGGCCGAGGCGGAACGGGGCGGCCGGAGTCGGGGGAGGAGACCTCCTCGAGGTCCTCCTAGTGGCCTGGCGGGGCTTTGGTGAGGTGCAGTGGTGGTGCGTGCTCGAGGGTGAGCTCGGGGTCCCTTTTATAGGCGATCCGAGGCGGTGGCCGTGGACGGATAAGTCCGTGGTGGATTACGGCGCGCAGTGGCTGACGGGGAGATTAGGGAGTTGGCGTCATCGTGGAGGTCTCTGGTCCATTAGGTGCTAACCGCAGCGGATTTGGTTGCTTAGGGAGCGACGGAACGGGGCGCGGGCCCGTCGGCGGCAGGGAGCACGCTCTGTGCGTGCCGCGCCACGGCGACGGTGCTGCATGCGTGCGCTGGCGAGGAAATGGCCACGCGGAGCCACCAGGGGTTGGGCGGCGCCGAACGGCGTTGAGCCGCCGTTCTGCTCCCTGTCGGCCGCTACGGTGGTTCGGCCGCCGCAAGACACGCCGGCGCAGGCGGGCCAGGGTGCCACCGACGCCAGGAAGGCGCCAAGCGCGCGTGTGGAGCTCCGGACAAGCAGGCCAGGCGGCGAGCAACGTGCCAAGGGCACTGTGGCCGCGTGACTGAAATCTGACGAAGAGAAACGACACTGAACCCTGAAGTTAACTGAAGATGAACAGAAATGTGCATGCAGGTGTTCGACAGAATGATCTAGGCATCTAGGGATTTTTCCTTGAGCTGAAACTTGGTGGGGTGGCCTCTCATTGCACCAGGAGGCTGCCTGAATTTTGGTAGAATTTTTGGAGATAGGAGATATGAATTTCACCAAATTTGGCAAATCTGGTCCAAACTTGCAGTGAGTGAAATTTGAAAAATTTGAAAAGAAGAAGAGTGGATCAAGATGGTTCTAGGTTGTGGGTACTAAGGACAATCCAGAGTTGGTTTGAGATAAAAACTCAAAGGCAATGAGGTACTTGCTTTGAAAATCACTCAGGCTCAAAATAATTGGCAGAAATGATTTGAGAGATAAAATAATTGAAATAAAATCCAAAACTTGTTTGGACTTGTTGAGACAGAGAATTTAGATTGTTCAAAGGTGGAGGGAGGGATTTTGAGAAGATTTACTATAGGAGACATGGTAAAACCATGGGTGGTTTTCAAGATAAGAAAAACCTCAAAATTCATAGAGTTCTTTTTATAAGAAAAAGAATAATTTCCAAAAATATACTTTGAGAAGGGAACCATCAGAGAAAGAGTTTTAAATGATCAAACACCATAGTTTGAAGAAGATACAAAAATAAAAATCCTTGCCAAAGAAGTTTTTAAGAGGAAGGTTTTCTGGAAAAAATTTAAATGGCCTCTTTTCAAAAACCAACAAAGTTTTTGCTGAAAAACCAAATAAAATTTTTGGAGTGTTACATACCCCCTTAGGAAAAATCTCGTCCCCAAGATTTCAGTTGATCCTTAAATAAGTATGGATGCTCTGTCCGAAGGAAATCCTCTCTTTCCCAAGTTGCTTCACTCTCGGTGTGATTGCTCGACTGAACTTTGAAAAACTTGATGGTTTTCTGTCGGGTCTTCCTTTCAGACTCCTCTAATAATTTTACTAGGCGTTCTCGATAGGTGAGGTCTGGTTGCACGTCAATTTTCTCATGGGATACTTGCTTCTCTGGTTTGCTTACGCACTTCCTTAATTGCGAAACGTGGAACACGTCGTGGACATCGGATAATTCTTTGGGTAAGTCTAGCTGGTAGGCTACGGTGCCTCTTCGTGCCACTATGCAGAATGGTCCAATGAATCTTGGTGCTAACTTCCCTTTAATCTTAAACCGTTGCAGTCCCCTCATAGGTGATACTCGTAGGTACACAAATTCACCGGGTTCAAAATTGACCCCACGATGTTTCTGATCGTAATAACTCTTCTGTCGGCTTTGAGCGGTCTTGAGTTGGTCCCTGATTAGCTTGACCTTTTCCTCGGTTCTTTGAGCATGTCTGGGCCGAAGATACGGCTGTCTCCGGTTTTTGACCAATTTAGCGGGGTACGACACCTCCGTCCGTATAGGGCTTCAAAAGGTGCCATTTGCAGGCTGGCCTGGTAACTGTTGTTGTATGCGAACTCGGCATATGGCAGGCTTTCTTCCCAACTGGTTCCATAGGTGAGGACACATCCTCTCAGCATGTCTTCTAAAATTTGGTTTACGCGTTTAGTCTGTCCATCAGTCTGGGGATGGTAGGCTGTATTGAAGGCCAGTTGAGTTCTCAGAGCCTGTTGTAAATGATCCCAGAATCTTGAGACGAACTGAGTGCCTCTGTCGGATATTATAGTCTTCGAGACTCCATGCAGACGAACTATACGGGAGAGATAAATCCTGGCAAGCCTCTGAGTGTTGTAGGTTGTCTTCACTGGAATGAAATGTGCCACCTTGGTTAATCTATCAGTGATGATATGGCATCATTCCCGTGTCGTGACCGAGGTAGTCCGACATTGAAATCCATCCCTATTTCATCCCATTTCCACTCAGGTATTTTGTTTGGTTGCAGTAGTCCGGCTGGTTTTTGATGCTCAACTTTTATGCGTTGACAAGAATCGCAACATGCAACGAATGTGGCTATGTCCCTCTTCATACCGTGCCACCAAAATCTTTCCTGAATATCCTTATACATTTTGGTTCCTCCAGGGTGGATCGAATATTGGGCGGTGTGTGCTTCAGCTAGAATTTGCTGTTTGAGGTCCTCTATGTTTGGCACGCAGAGTCTGTCTCCGTACCATAATATTCCTCCATCGTCTATGACGAACTCCGAGGCCTTGCCCATACTCACCTTTCTTTTAATTCCTTCAATGCTGGGGTGACCAGGCTGAGCTTCTTTAATTCTCTCCCCAAGGTCGGGCTGTATTTCCAAGTTTGTTATGGTGCCTCCCGCGATCATTAACAAGTTGAGTTTGGCAAATTCTTGTTGGAATTCAGGTCTCAAGCTTTGCAGACTGTTTTCGTCGGAGCTGGGGTTCCGACTAAGAGCATCGGCCACTACATTTGCTTTTCCTGGATGATAGTGGATACCAACATCATAATCCTTTACCAATTCCAACCAGCGTCGTTGCCGCAAGTTTAGTTCTGGCTGTGTGAAAATATATTTGAGACTTTTATGGTCCGTGTATATTTCACATCGATTACCAAGCAAGAAATGCCTCCATTCCTTAAGTGCATGAATGACTGCTGCCATTTCTAAGTCATGAGTGGGATAATTTTCCTCATGCTTGCGAAGTTGCCTTGAGGCGTATGCGACAACCTTGCCTTCTTGCATCAACACGCACCCGAGGCCCTTTCGGGATGCGTCACAATACACTTCAAAATTCTTGTGTATGTCTGGCACAATTAATACCGGTGCTGTCGTTAATTTCCGTTTTAGCTCTTGGAAACTTTTCTCGCAGGCGTCTGTCCATTCGAACTTCTTGTCCTACTTGAGTAACTGCGTCATTGGCTTGGCTATGGTGGAGAATCCTTCAATAAATCTGCGGTAATATCCTGCCATTCCCAAGAAACTTCGTATGTCCGTTACGCTGGCTGGTGACTTCCAGCCAAGTATGGCCCTGACTTTCTCCGGGTCCACTGCGATACCGTCATGGGTCAGCACGTGTCCTATAAAGCCTACTTGTCTTAGCCAAAATTCGCACTTGCTGAACTTGGCATACAATTGATGTTTCCTGATTTCTCCTAGCACAATCCTGAGATGTTCCGCGTGCTCATCTGGTGTCTTGGAGTATATCAGAATATCGTCGATAAATACCACAACGAGCTTGTCCATAAACTTCATAAATACTTTGTTCATGAGGTGAAAAAAATATGCGGGGGCGTTCGTTAATCCAAAAGGCATAACTGTGAACTCATATAGTCCATATCTGGAGGTGAAGGCTGTTTTGGGGATATCTTTTGTTCGCACTTTTAATTGATGGTATCCTGACCTTAAGTCAATCTTTGAGAATACCTTGGCCTGAGCGAGCTGATCAAATAAATCATTTATCCGTGGCATCGGGTATTTGTTCTTGACTGTGACCATGTTAAGTGCTCGGTAGTCTATGCACAATCTCAGTGTCCCATCCTTCTTTTTGGCAAATAAAATTGGTGATCCCCAAGGTGAGGAGCTGGCTCGAATGTATCCTTGTTCAGCAATTCCTTTATTTGTTTCTTCAACTCAATCAACTCGGATGGTGCCATTCTGTATGGTTTCTTGTATATGGGGGTGGTTCCTGGTGCTAGCTCAATGCTGAATTCTATCTCTCGGTCTGGTGGCATGCCTGGTAGTTCTTCGGGAAATACGTCTGGAAATTCACATACTACTGGAACTTTGTTTAGCTCAGAAACGTCCACCTTATTCAATCTCGGCTGCCGGGGTATTTTTCTTTCTTTGGCTGATACTTTTATTGTCTTCCCGTGGTGGTGTGTGAGAATTACGGTCCGGTTGAAACAGTCAATAAAACCTTTGTTGGTGGTTAACTAGTCCATCCCTAGGATGACATCCAGTCCTTTATTTTCTAACACAATAAGATTGGCGTGAAATTTCAATCCTTCGAACTCAATAACCACATTCTGACAGTAACTCTGAGTAACTTGCTGAATCCCAGGGGACTTGATGATCATGGATTTTTCCAGAGGAAGCATCAAAAAATTATTTTGCAAAGCAAAACTTTTCGAAATGAATGAGTGAGAAGCTCCAGAATCAAACAAAACCATTGCAGGTATTGTGTTGACAGGAAACGTACCGAGTACGATATCCGGAGCGTTTTGTGCTTCTTCTTTGGTCACGTGGTTTAGATGACCCTTCCTGTGGTTGTTGTTGGGGTTGAAATTGTTGCGCTTGGGCGCTGAATTATTTCCACCGTTGTTTGGCTTCGGGGTCGAGTTCCTTGGCTTGGGGCACCGTTTGGCATAGTGCCCTTCTTCTCCACAAGCGTAGCAAGTAACGCCTGGGCGATATGTGAACTCATTGTCCCTTGCATGGAAATTCTTGGTTGGGCGTGAGACGTTTGTCGTAGGTTTGTGTGTCCCACCTTCCTGAAAATCTATCTTGCTTCGGTGGTTGCGCGCAAGAGTAGTCTGGTCTCTTTTTCGCTTGCGGAAATCCTCCAAGCTACGTCTCTCATTTTCCAGAGTAATGGCTTTGTCCACTAGTGTCTTAAAATCTGGAAAAGTGTGTACGACCAGTTGGCATTTAAGCGCGGGCGCTAGACCGTCAAGGAATTTATCCATCTTCTTGCTTTCAGTCATACGTTCTTCATTGGCGTAGCGAGACAACAGAGTAAATTGACCGTTGTATTCTGACACTGTCATGTTCCTTTGTTTGAGGTCATCGAACTCTCTCTTCTTGATTTTCATAATACTCTTAGGAATGTGTGCACCACGGAAACCTTCCTTGAAATCATCCCAGGGTATATCACTTTCGTTGGGGTGCATGTGCAGAAAATTCTCCCACCATGATGCAGCTGCTCCTGTGAGATAGTGCGGAGCATATAGTACTTTCTTGAGGTCTGAACATTGTGCAATAATTAATTTTCTTTCCATGTCTCGGAGCCAATCCTCGGCTTCAAGAGGCTTGTCAGTATGAGAAAATGTTTGGGGACGCGTCTTCTGTAGCTCAGATAACTTGGATTGCTGCTGATACTGTCCACGGTGATTTCCCATGTTGATGACTTGGTTCATCATTTCCCGATGTTGTTGCTGACTCTGCTCATAAAGGCGACACATTTGTGAAAGTGCCGATTCACTGCCCTGTTGGCTTGACTGTCCCTGTGCGAACTTGTTGCTGGGTTGTGTATCATAATTTTCCTCTGGTGGAGTTGGCATGGAGCGAGTCCAAGGACGAGACATTTTTCACTCTGGGGATATATTTTGTAAAACCCATAAGAAAAGCGAAAAGGGTCGCAAAAACAATTCCATAAATGCACAAAGCTGGCAAATAAATTAAATAACCAAGCTTACTTAAGAAAAACAAATCGATTTGCGCGCGGAGAAGGACTGCTCATTACATATCTTACACGCAGACAGTAATTATACAATACATCACTCAGGATATGCGTACATAATCCTGACATGTTATTTAGGCTAGTGCACTCCTCTAGATCCTACATGATGCGCAAACAGGCTACTCCTCACAACCTATGTACATATAAACATATCGTACAAAGCGGTACATTGCATGGCGGCTAAGCGTACTCAGGCGGAGATGTTGATGATCTCCTTTGCCCTGCCGAGGGTGAGGCGTAGCGAGGCTGGGGACTCGAATTCCTCCTCGCTAATAGGCTCCATACGTGTAGTGTTGCGCCGAGTAGATGGAGCGGGTGCCAGGGGCGGAACAACACGAATAGGAGTGGGCGCGAAGGGTGGTGCAGTGCGCGCTGGAGTGGGCGCAATGACCTGGTTGAATTCTTCGGTAGAAGGCAGGCGACGAGTAGGTGCATAAGATGCTGAGGACGAGACAAAAGTCAGTGGCGGTGCGGTGGGCAGGAGCTCCCTCCTGTTGGCGGCACAACCATGGACTGAGTCCATGCGGGCAGCCACGAAGTCGTCCACCAGGTTGTCGAAGGCTGCCTCCAGGGCCCGGAGATACTCAATAAGCATCTCAAAAGCCTCGTCTCGTTCTCCTCCGGGACAGGAGAATGCGTAGTGACAGGTGTAAGGCACATGGCATGGAAGATAACGGTAACGACGAGTCTTCATCACGGGGAGGACATCCCTGAGACGAGCTATCGCCTTGCGGGCTGCCATCTGCATAGCATGCCTCTCCGTAGGCATGGCTCTTCCCAAGAACCGGAAGCGGCGTAACTCACCACGCCCTCCCTTGAACTGCACCGCGGCCTGGTGCAAGGTCAGACTGTCGTTGACTCGGTGCTGGCAGAGTGTGAAGACTGGGCGCACAGATGGCCCCATCGCGACCTGAACGATGAAGGAGAGAAGCTTGACGAACCCATCGGGCACGTTGGTGAAGGTCTGAGACTCGCAGCTGTTGTCGGCCATCTACAAAAGTAGGCAAAAATTCTGAATGGTCAGATCATAAATTTATGCTGACTGTCAGAAAATGACTACAATTGCAAAAAAATAAATATAAATTGGCTCTATCATGCTAATAACCAATTAGCGATCGCACCTAGTGGCTTCCTACAGTCAGCCTGGCTCTGATACCAAGCTTGTCACGACCGGTTTTCCAATAAAATGTTTATTGAGAAACCAATCTTTTGAATCCAGTATGAGAAAAATCCTCCTTACCGGTAAACAAATTCTTGATACAATAAGCCAGTAGCATAAAATATATTACAGGGTCGAGCTACGGTTGCTCAACCAAATTATTACAAGCACGCCAATAATTATACATAATGGCGGACATGACACAATGGTGTGGAGGCATACTACTGACTCGAGGATAGGGTGGTGGTGGAAAAACACAGCGGGGAGTGAGATACATGACTCTAAAACTGGCATCTCATCTAGCGTCGAGGTGAGGCTCGATGAATTTATTTGGTAGCGGAAGAGGATATAATACAGTGACCAAATCCAGGGTCGCACAAGACTGACTGGGATTCCTCTAGGCGTCGGACTCGCTATCAAATTCTTCATCCATGAGATCGCCTTCGTCAGCATCTGGCCAAATCAACAAGCCAGGTGAGTACTTTGAAAGTACTCGCAAGACAGTTCGAACGTAAGATATAACAAAAGCGTGCATGGATGCGTCATGATTAATTTTAACAGTGGCACATTAATTCGTAAAAACAAGACAGGTAAAAAGGGGGTCGGCGGTAGTCCGCACAAAAACCCAACAAAATAACTGTAAACCCAATCGGGTGTCTGAAGCGACACCTCGATAGGAAGATAAATAAATAAATCACGCCGCAGTCGGGCGTCTAGGCGACACCACATAAAGGGCTTTAAAAGAAATGCCACAGTTGGGCATCTGGGCGACGCCACATAAAGGGCTTTAAAAGAAATGCCACAGTCGGGTGTCTGAGCGACGCCACATAAAGGGCTTTAAAAGAAATGCCACAGTCGGGCGTCTGAGCAACGCCACATAAAGGGCTTTAAAAGAAATGCCATAGTCGGATGTCTGAGCGACATCGCAGAAAGGGCTTTCATTGAAAGTAAAATATAACAATGCCACAGTCGGACGTCTGAGCGACATCACAGAAAGGGCTTTTATTGAAAGTAAATAATAACAATGCCACAGTCGGACGTCTGAGTGACATCACAGAAAGGGCTTTTATTCACAAGTAAATAATACTCATAATAAATATTCAATTCATGAAAATAAACGGGTTAGTCCATCCACAGGAATAAACATTTAACCGGACGTAGCACTCATGTGATTCACCGGAGTCTCTGTCATCAAAACTGACATTTGTCAGGATAAGATAATACCGAACTTGGACGTGGAATAGATGATTCAAAGGAATATATGACTCTACAGAGTTTGTACGAAATTTTTTCCAACAGCCAACGGATTTCCGTAGTCACGAAGGACTAGTTCCGTTTACGGTATTTCGGAAGAAAACACAGCTAACCAGTACACACCCAT